>NC_064624.1:111252023-111555054 GCF_023898315.1 Schistocerca nitens
ACCCCAGGAATGTGTCAATAAAGTTTCCCCTTCCTGGGACAATGAATTCACAGTGTTCTTATTTCAATTTCCAGGAGTGTACTTGGCTGGCTCACGGTCACCTACGTTGCGAGGACCCACCAAAGTGTCGCTGTGGTTCACACTTGAGTGTCTGACATCTTATTGGACTGTCCAGATTTAGCCGCCCTGAGACGGACCTTTAACCTTCCTGGCGCACTGCCTGCAGTGTTAGGTGGCAGTGCCTGAACAGCCGATCTAGCTTCAAGTTTTATTCGAGAGGAGGATTTTAAAATTCAGTCTAAGGGTTGGCATGTGGCCTTGTCTTCCATCCCTTCACCCTACCTGCATTTTAACTCATCCCCGCCCCGTCTGGTGCTGTCTATTCGACTTGGTATTCATCTTTTCAGCATTTGTGTTTCTCTTGCCTTTTGATCTTAGGCTGGGTATTTTAGAGTGTGGCAGTGGCTGGCTCATCCATTTTTATTACTGCAGTCAGCCAGCCAAGGCCACCTGCTATATTGTTTTTAACACTTTTAACAGCTTTTCTTCCTTTCCGTTAATGTTTCCTATTTTTGCTTGATATTTCGTTTCCGACTTCAGTGTGATTACTCACAGAGTCTTACACATTTTGTTCCCTCCCAGATTTCAAGCAATAATAGCTGTTCATTGCGTAATGGCAACTGCAGTGCCACTGTCAGCTCGTAAAGAATGACGACAGTGATAAGCGTCACAAAAACTGAATTGTACCGAGGTGAGCAGAGCAATACTTGTCTCGTATCAGGCCTCAGGAAAATATAGAGGCTGTAGCCATGTCTTGCTCTTGGGATTTAGCAGAACAGCCAGTGTGGCCGTTAGGCTAAAATGTTTAGAGACACCCGATATACGGCATAAGCCCCTAATTTAGCTTTCATTTGTCGTGAATCTCCTGTCTAGCACAAAATTCCAAGCGACTGGAAAAAAGTGCATCCATATAACCAGAATTAAAAAACGATACTGCAAAATTACAGATCAATGTTCTCAACATTCGTCTGCTGTAGAATCCTTGAACATGTTATCAGTTCAAAGAAAATAAATTTCCTTTATTTAAGAGCCTCTGTGTGCAAATCAGCACAAATTCAGAAATAATTGCATGTGTGAATCTCGCCAACTCTGGTTGAAGGGCAAAAGGTAGTCCATACTCCTAGATTTCCGGAAAGTATCTGCAACTGTCGCACTGCAGCCTGTTAATGAAGATAGCAACAGAAAAGATTCCTAGATATGTGAGTGGCTGAAAGACTTCTTCAATAATATAATCTAATATGCTGTCCTTGATGAAGAGCGTTTTTGAGTGACTTAGCAATGTACAAGGTGATTTGTATAATGAATGAAAGCTACCTTTACACGTAGAAATACACTCCTGGAAATGGAAATAAGAACACCGTGAATTCATTGTCCCAGGAAGGGGAAACTTTATTGACACATTCCTGGGGTCAGATACATCACATGATCACACTGACAGAACCACAGGCACATAGACACAGGCAACAGAGCATGCACAATGTCGGCACTAGTACAGTGTATATCCACCTTTCGCAGCAATGCAGGCTGCTATTCTCCCATGGAGACGATCGTAGAGATGCTGGATGTAGTCCTGTGGAACGGCTTGCCATGCCATTTCCACCTGGCGCCTCAGTTGGACCAGCGTTCGTGCTGGACGTGCAGACCGCGTGAGACGACGCTTCATCCAGTCCCAAACATGCTCAATGGGGGACAGATCCGGAGATCTTGCTGGCCAGGGTAGCTGACTTACACCTTCTAGAGCACGTTGGGTGGCACGGGATACATGCGGACGTGCATTGTCCTGTTGGAACAGCAAGTTCACTTGCCGGTCTAGGAATGGTAGAACGATGGGTTCGATGACGGTTTGGATGTACCGTGCACTATTCAGTGTCCCCTCGACGATCACCAGTGGTGTACAGCCAGTGTAGGAGATCGCTCCCCGCACCATGATGCCGGGTGTTGGCCCTGTGTGCCTCGGTCGTATGCAGTCCTGATTGTGGCGCTCACCTGCACGGCGCCAAATACGCATACGACCATCATTGGCACCAAGGCAGAAGCGACTCTCACCGCTGAAGACGAAACGTCTCCATTCGTCCCTCCATTCACGCCTGTCGCGACACCACTGGAGGCGGGCTGCACGATGTTGGGGCGTGAGCGGAAGACGGCCTAACGGTGTGCGGGACCGTAGCCCAGCTTCATGGAGACGGTTGCGAATGGTCCTCGCCGATACCCCAGGAGCAACAGTGTCCCTAATTTGCTGGGAAGTGGCGGGTCGGTCCCCTACGGCACTGCGTAGGATCCTACGGTCTTGGCGTGCATCCGTGCGTCGCTGCGGTCCGGTCCCAGGTCGACGGGCACGTGCACCTTCCGCCGACCACTGGCGACAACATCGATGTACTGTGGAGACCTCACGCCCCACGTGTTGAGCAATTCGGCGGTACGTCCACCCGGCCTCCCGCATGCCCACTATACGCCCTCGCTCAAAGTCCGTCAACTGCACATACGGTTCACGTCCACGCTGTCGCGGCATGCTACCAGTGTTAAAGACTGCGATGGAGCTCCGTATGCCACGGCAAACTGGCTGACACTGACGGCGGCGGTGCACAAATGCTGCGCAGCTAGCGCCATTCGACGGCAAACACCGCGGTTCCTGGTGTGTCCGCTGTGCCGTGCGTGTGATCATTGCTTGTACAGCCCTCTCGCAGTGTCCGGAGCAAGTATGGTGGGTCTGACACACCGGTGTCAATGTGTTCTTTTTTCCATTTCCAGGAGTGTATGTAAGCTATGGCAGATGAGTAGGAAAAACTATCCAGTAGTGCTCCACTACAGCATTAGAAGTGTGCTGCTTGACAGTCACGTCGATTAAATATCCTTGAGTAACGCTGCAAAGCGATATGAAATAGAAAGAGCACGTAAGTAGGGTAGAAGGGAAGGCGTGTACTCAGTACATTTTAGGAATCTGTAAATAACCTGTGAAGTAGATGTCTATGGAACAGTAATGCGACTCATTCTTGTGTTCTGCGTGAGTGTTGATCGTCACCGGGTCGGATTGAAGGAAGGGCATCAAAAAAATTGAGGCAGGCTTCTAACATTTGGTAGCAATAGGTTCGAAGAAAATGTTACAGAGCTGCTGTGGAAACTCAAATGTCAATCCCTGGGGGGCAGCTGATGTTCTTTCAAGGAACACCATTGAGAATACGTAGAGAATTGGCTTTGGCAGCTGACAGCAGAACGATTCTGCTGCTACCAACGTACATTTCGCGTAAGGACCCAAAGATAAGATGCTAGGAATTAGGACTCATAAGGAGGCATATAGACACTTGTTTGACTGTCCATTATAATTATCCGGGCTGTTATGCCGTGGTCGATTGCTGAATTCTGTGTCAATTCCCAACGTTTCGTCTCCGACTGCGGGAGACATCTTCAAGGGGGTCTGTAGCTCGATGGAAGGTCCAACACACCCACTGGCTCGCTACTGACTGTACTGGGTGCGTTGGACCTTCCATCGAGCTACTGACCCCCTTGAAGATGTCTCCCGCAGTCGGAGACGAAACGTTGGGAATTGACACAGAATTCATCAACCGACCACGGCATAACAGCCCGGATAATTATAATGGACATGATATTTCCGGCCGTGAAATTCTACATTTTGGTACTTGTTTCACTGTCGCTCTACTTGGGAGTGGAACAGGAAAGGTAATTACTAGCAGTTTCCTAAATACCTGGAGTGATTATGAGCTATAGATTCGCCAGGCCTTGTTTGTATTGCTCCTGATCTCCATATTTAAAACCTTCATTGTTTTGTAACACTGTACTGCGACTAGAAATTACAGAAATAGTGTCTTCACCCCTTTCTGTCGACTTCTTGTGGGAAATACAGGTGTTTGATATTGTATTGTTGAAGACACGTGGCTATCACCTGTGGCTAGGGAAGGATGTCATGCAGTTGTGATTGACATGTAATGGGCGATATTTACCCGCTGCTGCTGAGCACAGATCACCTATACCTAATACATGAATTTACGGTGCCGTGTAAGGGCAAATGGCTGTTCAGTGATGCCTTGTTTCAGAAACATTCACAATGGCAGCCGCCAAGGAGGTGCAAGAGGCTGCTGCTACGGATGCTGGGGAAGGGGCCACGGTGACTCTGGTGGCCGGGGACACGCGGCTGGTGGCGGACAGGGCCGTCCTGGCAGACAGGAGCCCCGTGTTCGCCGCCATGCTCTGCCAGGACACACCGGAGGCCAGCAGCAGTGTGGTCACCGTCCCCGACGTCGAGGGCCCGGTGCTGCACCAGCTGCTGGCCTACATGAACTCCCTCCATGCTCCCGAGATGCCCCGCATGGCCCCACAGCTGCTGGCAGCTGCAGACAGGTACGGCGTGTGGGGGCTGAAGGTCCAGTGTGAGGAGCAGCTGGCCAGTCAGCTGTCAGCAGAGAACGCGGCGCGCACGGCGGTGCTGGCAGTGAGGCACTCCTGTCCCAGCCTCGCAGAGGTCGCTGTCGCCTTCATAAAAGCCAACTCGCTGGTGTTTGCCACAGCGGGTTGGGCCGATGCGGTCCTCAACCACCCTGATGAGGTGGTCAAAGTGAGTCAGTTGCTCGGTGGGCCACTAACAGAATCCAGGTAAGTGCGACACAAGATGATCACCTGCACTTCCCATTCTTAAGTGTGAAACTCTGTCCCCATATCTGTGTGTGTGTGTGTGTGTGTGTGTGTGTGTGTGTGTGTGTGCGTGTGTGTGTGTGTGTCTGTGTGTGTTTTCAAGGCTATAATGTTTGCCACTGAGTTTGTATAGATGTCTCTGTCCTGTAAAATGCAGCTTCATTGATGCCAACAACAGCCATTTGTTGCTACCTCAGAATACTTTTGTTGCCTGGCGGATTGAAAGGGAATTGTTAAGGCTTTCGTCGCCACTTGTTGACAAACTGCTTACTGGCTTCTATCTCGGGTTCTTTGGCCGATGTTCGTCTGATGATTTTACTGACGTTTCGCCAGCACGAGTGGCTGACATTGTCAAAGCTTCACCCTCCACTGCCAGTGGTGAACTGGAGCCCATCTCGCTGCCGCAGACGGGATGACTGGATGATCAATCATTACCAGGATGAAAGAACATAAGAGACATTGCAGGTTGGGCCAGCTTGAGAAATCAGCCGCTTATTCAGAGAAGCTGTAGAAATAGAAAAACACGTGATTGGCTTCAACAAGAAAGCGGAAAGCCTTAAAGTAAACGGATCCTGGATTCCCGTACTGCAGCGAACGACCGTCGCAGGTAGCAAGAGTACAACTGCACCGGAAATGACCGCGGAAAAGCCCTCAGACATTGGTGCAACAGGTACATATGGTCTGTGGCTGTGAGCTCGGCTCCAGTTCATCACCGGCGATGGAGGGTGAAGCTTTGACAATGCCAGCCACTCATGCTGCCGTAACATCAGTAAAATCATCAGACGAACATCGGCCAAAGAACCAGAGACAGAAGCCAATAGGCAGTTTTGTCACATTCAGACATATCTCTAAATTTAACAGTGTTTACCAGCAGATGTCATGAAATAGCCCAAGTTTTCATAGCTTCAAAAATTTTTACCTTTAAACAGGCCCTCCTTATTTGTTGTCACTGTTAAATTGCATGTGTACAAAACGTTGCCCTATAGCTTTCCGCATCAGGTATCTCAACAAAGGTACAAACTCTTTGTATACAGCATCAGTCATTTTGCTGTGGGCACAAAGATGTGTAGCTCAGCACATAAGCCGAAGCAGTGATGTGTCTAGTTTGGGGCCAAGACTAGCTGTGCCTCAGGCCTCATTCGGTGTACTGTGCAGGTCACTAAAATCCTGTTTGCATAAAGTAGAGTTTAAAGCGGTTTAGTGTGTCTTCTGCAACTGCTACTTACAGTAAAATACCTAAAAATAGTGTCACGCTGCGTAAACACAAGAAAAGATGAGGACTAAGTGTGTCACTCATAACCAACACCTGGTACAAAGTAGCCTACTGCAGCACAGATCATGTTGAGCAACAATATATTTACAGTTTTCGATTGATGATGTAGCTAATATAGACCTGAGGAAATCAGTTCGTCTAAAGTAGGTAGTCAGAGCAATTGCTATTCCCAACTCGGTGTTTACAATCTGAAAATAATTTTCTCAGCACAATCCTTTATTGTCTTTAGATGGTACAGGAAAACTTTTTAACTACATTTAAGGCACAGCAGATGAAACAGTTTCTCATTAATGGCTTCTATAGAAGATTCGCAGAAAAGATGAAGTGAGCGTCCGTGCACCCATGTGAGGTTGATCATTATGCATGCAACCTGTGACCAGCTCAAAGGATAAGAACCCAGGCCTAACGGCAGCTCTGGGTGCTCCCATACAGTGTGGAGTGTCCCCATATTGTTTCTCTCTGTTCAGCCATCATGCAGAGCACATGCAACACTCACTCCCACAGAAGGGGTTTAGTGGTCAACATGCTTTGCTTGCATCCTTGATGAAAAGGCGTCATATTTGTCTGCCTGTCTTTCAAGTTTTCTGTATCTTCACAAAACTCTCCAGTAACTACCACAGGATTTCCTTCAGTTAGGGTGCTGCTGACGGCCTTCTCTACCCTACCCATTGCTGCTGCTGTACCTTCTCCGATAACCAGAGCATTGAAGAGTCACTGATATTTAACTTCCATTTGTCCCACACCACTTAGTTATATATTCCCCTGAATTTCTGATAGCTAATAAAATTTTTGGCTAGACTTAAATATTTATGCAATACTTTGTGATGTTTACTTACTAGAAATTTTCTCTTTTGGTTAAATTGGCTGCACTTCCTAGATCATTGATAATTAACTTCTAGCCCCTATTGTTAATTATTCAGCCTGATTCTCTCTTGTTTGGTTAGCATGACATGAAAATTCATGTTTGAAACACGAAATATATTAAAATTGCTCTACATTTTGTTTAAAGAAGCTGTTTTCGAAACACATCACCCATGAATATACTATCTAATCGCATTAATGTGACAACCTGTCTAAGGCATGAATAAGCTCCTTTGGCAGCACAACGGATGTGGGAAGAGAGTCAGTGAGTTTCTGGAAGGTACAGACAGGCCAGCTGCACTAGTCTTCTCAGTTTAGAATCCATGGCATGAACAGCACACTCGAGGTAGTCCCAAAGATCCTAGATTGGAGTGGTGAGGGGGAAAGGGGGGAGTTGTAGGAAGGCTGGCAAATATGAAAAAGAAAATATGATGCCTGAATCTAGATTTAACGTGATCAGCGAATTGAAATGGAAAGAAGGATGGCCTATTAGAGGAATGTGAAGATATCAACAGGATGAGGAAGTTGAGGAAAAGGTCAACGCTGAATAGCAACCCAGGAGTAATTTTGAAGAGTTCAGTGATTTATTTGTGTCATAATTAGCAAAACAATAGCAACAATAATTCAGTTTTGGAAACCATTGTCACTCCCAGAAAATCAAGTGACCGGAAGAGAGTATACAACAATAGTGAATAGATATCTCTGTATGTAAAATGAGAGAAACATCTAATAATCATTGGGTTGCTGTAATAGGGGAAGGTAAAAGGACATAGTTAAGAGACAATATAAGATTATTGGAAAGAATGAGAGAGGAGAAAATTTCCTAGAATTCTGAATTAAATATCTACTGGTAACAATAAACACAATCTTAAAGAGTCAAATCAGAAGAAAGTGGAAAAGGCCTCTTCTGCCTCAGCTCCTCAAGATATGGAGCACCTTGGTCGCGCCGCTGCAGTTTTGCATAACAGCCTGTCCCAGCACTGACACACATATAGAGCAGAAACTCTACCTGTTATAGATTACTTTTCTGGCTGTTCCAAGAAATTTAGTGCTGATAGCACCACCTACGTTTATGGGAGATATGGGGGTGCGGGGAGGAACTGAGTTTCTTCACATGAGAGTAACAATACGGCTCCCTGTAGTACCATGGCTATTATTCCCTGATGTCTTCACATACTATTACCCTGTCCCTTCTTCTTGTCACAGTTTCCCACATATGAGTATCCTCACCTGTTTTGTGGAGAACTTCCACAGTTCCTTTATCAGTTCACATCTTTCTATAGCCTCCCATTCTGAATGTGGTATTCTCTTTTCTTGCTTTTCTCACAGCCCACGATTCATTTTCATTCACTACTCAGCTCCAGATGTACATTCTCAGATACTTCTTCTCCAGATTAAGGTCTGTGTTTGGTATTTGTAATCTTGTTTTCTGAGGAATGTCGTATTACCCTGCTGGAGCAACTTCCATTGTCCCTCATGTCTATGTTTGTTGCTAGTGTGGTCCTTAATTTTCATAACTTTGTTATCAATGTTATTTCTACTACTACCCAATACATTCATCTTTCTTTTGATTGTAAATCCTAATGCTGTATTCATTAGACTGTTCATTCCATTCAACCGCTCTGGTAATTCTTTCTCACTTTTGCTAATGATAACAACACCATCAGTGAATCCTTTCATTCTGAATTTTAATTCTATTCCTGATTCTCTTAAGTTGCAGCAGTGATACCTCGATTTTAGTTTTAAACGATTAGGGTGAACCATTTCTAGCATATTTTGGATTAGTTCCTCTTTCTTCCATTCCTATTTTTCCCTGTCGATTATTGTATATAACTATATATTACCTGCATTTCCCCTGTTTATTAAACTATTTTTCAGGATTTTCTAAGAGTTGCGCCATTTTACACTGCCAAAGCTTCCTAAAGATAGACTAATCCAATGAACATTCCTTTATTTTTGGTAAATATTGCTTCCATTATCAAGTGCAAGTGCCTCTCTGAGGCCTTTATCTTTCCTAAATCCAAACTTATCAGACTATATAATAGATCTTAAATTTTCCTTACCATTCTACTGTATGTTGTTCTCGTCATAAATTTGGATGCATGAGTTGCCAAGCTGATTGTGTGGAAGTCTTCACTTATTGGCCTTTGCCTGCTTCTATAGTATCTGCATGACATTTTTTTCTGAAGGTCTGCTTGTATGTCCCTTGTCATAGGTTGTGCAACCAACTTGAACAGTCATATGGGTGTCACTTTCACCAAACATTATAGAAATTCCAAAGTAATATTATCCAACCAGATTGTCTTGTTTGTGTGCAAGTACTCCAAAGCTTTTCTTAAGTTCTAATACTGAGTCCCCTATGTTTTGTAATTTGATGACCATTTTTTCTTGTCATGTCATCTGATAGTTCCTTTCATTCATAGAGGTCTTCACTATACTGTTTCTATCCTTGCTCTGCTCTACTTTTAACAACGGAATTCCTTTCTAACTCTTGATCTTGAATGCTCACACTTTCCCAGCAACCATTTTGCTTTCTTTCCAGAACTTCCTTTTTCATTGGTTCCTTAGTGACCTGTAATGCTGTAGGGAACAGTTCCAGAAATGACATACTATTTTCATGTTTTGTTTTTATTCAAAAAATTTGATCATTTTTTATTATGTAAACACTTCAAAATCCAGAAAAAATTAAGACCAGAAACTATGCCCATGTGTCATTTTATACTTACAATAGCGACAAAATGATAGTGCACAATTTTCAGAAAAATTAAACACCCTAAGCCAAAACCTCTTGAGGGTTTAATACATATCCATGCATATGTTTCTAAGGTCTGAAAAGACTGCTCACAAAATTCATAACTGTAGCTGGGATATCAGCATACTGTGAGCCCGTACCTTACATCGAGTATATTTAATGCACGATTCCCCTGGTCTTGAATGGGAGAAGATAGTGCAGTATATACAAGCACAGTCATCTTCATCTGCACCAAGATCTGAGTTATACGCTTCCACCCTGCTTAACTATATTCTTTTGCGAGCTTGTCGAAATATCTGTCAATCCTCAGTTAATTTTCACTGGTTCACTTTCTCTTCTAGAAGCTTGTTGTTGGTGCAGCTGCTCAGAAAGCCAGAAGAAACCAGAGTTATTTTATGTGTCTTTAATGAGCATTGTACTGCAGCACTAACTGGAAATACTTCATCAAATGGTGCCTTGAGTCATCTAGAGCTATGTTTTACAAGTCTGAAAGCTGTTTGTGGAAGTATTCCTCTTCAGATGGTGAAATATTCTGTAAAACATGTGAACGTGCAGGAAAATTGGAATATTCGTTGTCGCGCCTAGGTGGATGTGAATTTTGGTCACCATGTACAGGCGAAGATTGTTTTTGTCCAAGCTGCTGGCCGAGCCCATTGCATACAGGTAGCATGCAGCAGTGTGTGTCCCATGAGCCAGAGAGGCGGCCACCGTTTATGCCTTCTTCTCACTCTCCTTTGGCAACAGGATGGCTTGGATGTTGGGCAGGACAAAAGCGTCTGTGGTGATGTCAAAGGGCAGCTTGTTGCGCATCTTATTGTTGCAGATTGCTGGTCCAAGTGGTGCAGGGTGACGTATGTCTTATTGTTGCAGGCTACGATTCCATCCAGTTCAAGCACTCAGCTGCTAGGTACTCAGTGATGGTGGCGAGGTGGAATGGTGCCCGGGCACCCACAGGCCCTGCATAGTTAGCCTTGCGCAAAAGAGGGTGGATTCTGCTGACTAGGAACTGAAGCCCAGCCCTGCTTGAGTGGTACTTTCACTTTCCCTTGACGTAGCCTCCCTTTTTGCATGTGGACATTTCAGCTAGCTAAGTGATGCAGGTGAACGAGAGGGCAGCAACAGTGTGACCTGGAGTGAGTCAAGCAACCTTAGGAAATCCACTCTTAGTATTAACCACACATGCTTCTATACCTTATGCAGTGGCAAAGAGCAAACGCATTTGGCACTGGGTGACGTTGGGTGTGTTTCTAGGAGGTTTGATACTTTCATTATAATGGGTCTTCATGGACCCAAAAATGCAAACGTGTATTGGCTGAGGTTGGCAATTACAGTGGGATAGTAGGAAAAATAGAGAAGCTCCATTTTCATTGGCACATTTCAGCACTTGAACATGTTTGAGATTCCAGCAATCGTCATCAGTGATAAACACTTTATTCTCTTTGCTTACCTTAATGAAACTAGAAAAATTTCTCCAGCCATTCATCCACTTTCTGGCCCTATTTCTAGAGTTCTTATAGGTACTCCATCAGTTAATTGCTCTTCCGGTTTTTTCTGGGGTAGAGTAAAGCTGGAGGTATAAAGTTAGCAGCAGAATTCATGCACACTAATGTTGTAATGTGCAACCCCCTTTCAACAATTGTAAGTACCCCCACTTGTTTCTCCAGTCATTGTAAAAAATTTTTGACTCATGTCCACACATGAAAGTACAGATAAATTCATGCTGGCGAAATTCCTTCTTTATTGAGATTCATATACCATGTAAAATCTGTTAACCTGAACTCTATTAAATACCATTGCATGAGCCAAAGTAGCAGCTTCCAGCTCCCTTAAAGATAAATCAGGATTGTGTGTCATAAACCCTTTCAGTCAGTCCTGCCAGCAATTTTCTTCTCCTTATTAAATTTGTGAGAGTTACTATTTTGTTCTGCGGCTTAGTAAGCTAGTTCCTTTGGGACTCTATATCCTGCATAAACCCCTCGTCCAATGTAGACGAAACCTCTGACCCTCCGTTTGTGGCATGCCTTCTGAAAGTCACCTGTGATACACCTAATTGTCTGGCTGCTCTCAATCAGCCAATTTCATTCTTGTTTACTATATTGATGGCCCTTTCTATGGCTTATTTATCCCATGACAGGCATGTAGTCTTTCGGACAAACATTTTAACAAACTGCAAAAATTTGGTAGGAATTGGGATCCAAGCTCTTTTATGGTATTAGTAATGCTATTGCAATGCATTTGTAAATATTTTAAATGGTTTTATTACGTCAGTTGATCAGGCAAAAATGAGTCGTATTGCCCTTACTCATGATATGTCATTGTATGGTATACATGTAGACATAGATGAAATGACTTAGTTGCTCTTTACCATAGCCTCAGATTCCAAACAACAGGGTCTATTCATACACAGTTCCATGATGCTTTAACTTGATTTTGGTATCTCTGTGCACTCTGTGTACTAAAATGAAGTAGCAACATTGCTACTATGTAGTAAATGTCATTGTTGGTCCCTGTAAACCAGTGGACACAACAGAGGTAGGCAGTGGAGCACCACCACCACCACCACCACCACCACAACCATTGGTGGACCTAGTAAAGCACTATGGGGGTCAACACGATTTGCATTATTATGAATATTATGTTGATAAGTTGTAATAAATCTCTTGGCAGAATATGAAAAGTACATATCATTTCTTTGCTTTGTTTGTCCAGAAGTTGCCACATTTTAGTTACCAGCACATGCCACATGCATTTTACAGTATGTATTCTTTTCTAGGATGACTGTAGTGAACTTGTCAGATACAAGTGACACTTTGTGTGTGTGTGTGTGTGTGTGTGTGTGTGTGTGTGTGTGTGTGTGTGTGTGTGTTTTTCCCTGTTTTTTCAAATATGTTCATGTAGAAGACTGTACACTTTTAGAGGCTTTGAAGGATTTTGCTGTAATGTCAGGAAAGTCTTTAACATGTAAATGTAAATTGTTTTGTGTGTAATCTTTGATAGTTTCACAGAGAACTAGTATAAGCTGCCTGAAGCATCTATTTTAGTGGATATAATGACTGCTAAGAAACAGCACACCAAGTTGAAAGAAAGTGAGCTACAGGAATCAGCGTGTCGGAATTTGACAGTTGAAAATCTTGAGAGGTTGCATAAAGAAACTTGTAATGGATGGTGGTTGAAGACAGAACCACTATACCTTAATATACGAGTTTCGTATCATAGAAGGGGAATATAGTAGGGTCGTTGTTGGACATATGTATACATTTTTGGTTGTATGTTTTCTTTATTAAGTGTGTGTTTTCAGGAAGGTGTGAGAATTTTTATGTTTTGTGCAGGAGCCTTCCTGGAAAGAAGAGTAGCCGAGGACTGATCCAGGCAGCTAAGGAGGGGGCGGTGGAGGAGCTCAGGGTGCTTCTTGCAACAGGGGCGAAAGTGGGGGCGAGGGACGAGGACATGTGGACTGCCCTGCACTGGGCAGCTGAGAGGGGACACCTGGCAGCAGTAACATGTCTGGTGGAAGGTGGAGCAGAGGTGGATGTGAGGGACAGCAAGCAGAACACGCCACTGCACTGGGCTGCATACCGTGGTCACGTGGCTGTGACGCGGCGATTGCTGGACTCCTCTGCTGACCCCGATGCCAGGGATAAGTATGGGTGGACGCCGCTGCACTGCGCAGCAGGATGCGGCCACACAAAGGTGGCGGCCGTGCTGCTCGATGCAGGGGCTGAAACTCAGGCCAGAGATGCACGCGGGCGCAAACCATGGGTCATCGCCAGGCAGAACGGCAAGCAGCAGCTCGTGGAGATGCTATCGTGAAGCATTCAGTGCAACAAACATCTCTGCAATGATGCTGAAATGACTCTCAAGATCTGTTTGTGATATTGTTCTAAATACAGAATGCAAATGTGAATTCTACAGTCCATCATTTGTACTCACCTTTAAGTAGGACTCACGTACAGTGGTGTCATTATCATAAACTTTGTATTCTGTGGTGTGCGAGGCAATTGGGGTTAAGCAGCCGTTCATGCAAGATGCCTGCCACATTCAGACTTGACACACAAATGATTAAACAAGAAATTCTATACTTTGATAGAATGCAACACAATCATACAACTGTTAGAATGATAATTGTTCATGGTCCTATGTGATAATACAGCTGTAGTTCCATTGTCAACAGAATAAAAATAAGGTAAATTCTTGTAAAAGAAAAGGACACAGCCAACTTTCCAGATTAAAAGATAAGAATATGTTTCTCTGATATAACATGGTATCTACTTCTGCATCTGCTGCAATAATGGAATAGCTCATTTATTTTATTATAATGTCATACTGGTAGCATTATTCACATTAGCTTATGTGCTGGTCATCTGGAATTGTAAAATCAGTTCACGTTTAACTACAGAGAAGCAAAGCACAATCTAAAATCGCATGACCTTCATGTGGCCGTAACGCTGCTGACATGAAACATGATACGATCTGACAGATAGTGTTGAACTTCACCCCCACGTATGGGATGCCATGGCAAATCTCACTACTTTCAACATTTCCCTTCTTTCAACCTTCTGTGCATTCCTCCATCCAGCTATCGTCAGATGATCGCTTGTAGCAACTCTGGACAGACAGGCGCCATTGCTGACAGCACCCTCACTGCCCCACTTGGCAGTCTTTGTAACTACAAATTGCAGGAATTCTACAGCCGATACCACAATGTCACGTACTTATGTAGACTATTGGGTCACTAAAAGGAACACTTAACATTAGATATATATGCCACCCCAATACAAAAGAAACGAAGAAAATTGGGCTTGTTACATTTTATGGAATAGCTATACTGATAGAAAGAACTTGGCAATTTGCGAAAATGAGAAGCAATATGGTCGGCAGTCTCATTTGCCAATGGCGGACTTACAGACGACTACCAGAGAGCAGCACAGCAAGTTGTGATATCATGAAACATAATACCCACATCAAAAAATATTTTGCATCACCCCAGTTCCGAGAACTCCTGAACATAGACGTTGATTGTGGATATTGTATCACAGACACAGTCCCTTTGACGGTTCAGAGATGTCACTAAACACGCCCAAAGATGTAAAACAACCATGGCTCGTGTTTTCTGCAGTTCAACCATGCCTAGACGATCAATACTGCGGTTCGATCACGTCCGCATTGTTACTTTGTGCCATAAAGGGCTCTCAACAAGGGGAGTGCCCAGGCATCGCCGAGTGAACCAAAGCAATGTTGTTCGGACATGGAGGAGATACAGAGAGACAGGAACTGTCGATGACATGCCTCGCTCAGTCCTCTCAAGGGCTGCTACTGCAGTGGATGACCGCTACCTACGGATTATGACTCGGAGGAGCCCTGACAGCAACGCCACCATGTTGAATAATGCTTTTCGTGGAGCCACAGGACGTCGTGTTATGACTCAAACTGTGTTCAATGGGCTGTATGATGCGCAACGTCATTCCCGACATCAATGGCGAGGTCAGCGTACGCCACTGGTGGTCATGGAAGGCGCCGTAATGGCTATAAGATACGTGAATGCCATCCCCCGACCGATAGAGCAACCATATCAGCAGCATATTGGCGAGGCGTTCGTCTTCATGCACGACAATTCGAGCCCCCATTGTGTTCATCTTGTGAATGACTTCGCCGGCCGCTGTGGCCGAGCTTTTGTAGGCGCTTCAGTCTGGAAGCGCGCTGCGGCTATGGTCATAGGTTCGAATCATGCCCCAGGCATAAATGTGTGTGATGTCCTTAGGTTAGTTAGGTTTAAGTAGGCTAGTTCTAAGCTCTAGACGGACTGATGACCTGGGATGTTAAGTCCCATAGTGCTTAGAGCCATTTGAACCATTTGTGAATGACTTTCTTCAGAATAACGACATCGCTTCACTAGAGTGGCCAGCATGTTCTCCAGACATGAACCCTACTGAACATGACTGGGATGGATTTAAAAGTGCTGTTTATAGACGACGTGACCCACCAACGACTCTTGAGGGATCTGGGTCGAATCGCCATTGAGGTATGAGACAATCTGGACCAACAGTGCCTCGATGAACTTGTGGATGGTATGCCAAGTAGAATACAGGCATGCATCAGTATAAGAGGAAGTGCTACTGTGTATTAGAGGTACCAGTGTGTAGAGCAATCTGGACCACCACCTCTGAAGGTCTCGCTGTATGGTCGTACGATGTGGAATGTGTGATTTTCATGAAGAATAAAAAGGGCAGAAATGATGTTTATGTTGATCTCTATTCCAGTTTTCTGTGCAGGTTCCGGAACTCTCGGAATTGAGGTGACGCAAAGTTTTTTTTTAAGTGTCTGTAAACATGCCAGAACGTAGGAAATTTGTGGGATTTACCGGGAGTTGGTTGTAGACCCCTTAATTTTAAGTACAGCGAAGATCCTCTTTGATTACGTTCAAACTACTGAAACAGTGCCCAGTGATATAGTAAGGAATTAATAATGGCTCATAGAAAACCAAAGAAAATTCTATGTTTCTAGTATCATTGTGCGTACTCTCTATAATAAAATTACAACCATCAAATTAGTCGTATTTGAGGCAGAAGAGTGACTGTCAACTTTGAGCACAACATAGTAAGACAGATTTTACAGTGTCACTCAGGGAGCTTGACACATACCAGAGAGAATGATACTGGGAGGCAGTAATGCAACTCATGAAAGTACAGGTAACAAATTACATAAGCTTTGGCTCACAAATCAATTGAATGACAGTAATAAGTGTGTGTGTGGGGGGGGGGGGGAGGGGGGTTCCCACAAAGAGAATAGTCTTACCTTATTTAATTCGTTTATTCCTTTATTGCTGGTAATTACACAATTTCAGTGACTAAAACAAATTTTTAGATGAAATAAAACAGGTATTACATATCGACTCAAGTACCAACAGCATTAATGTGCCTTTCATTAATTCAGCGCCTAGATACAACCATGCCACTGATGTCCTTTATGCAGTCAGTCATTGGACATTCAGCAAAAATAGAAGAGTCGTGATATTTTGTAGTTAAAGCAACCACTTTCTTTGGCTATACTTGTACACTGTTAGTGTAAAGAAATTTCCAGAAATTCTCCAAAGTAATCTTAAAAATCGATTAAAATTTTGTTCTGAGAAGGGATGAAAATGCCTCAGGGTCAAATTAGCTGTATAGAGGCTCTTTTATTAGACAACACAGCCACACCATTATTGGTGCAATGTACAGTGATAATTACACTGCATAAGGCTAGAGACGATGTAGGATGTACCAACATTCAAGTTGTAAACTGATTAAACCTATAACCAATGGAAATGTTATCAGATTAGCTTAACTCTGAATTCTACAGCGTAAAGTGAACGTCTAAAGTGTCAAAACTCATGACTCATTCAGAAATAAAAACTGTGTTAAAACCATCCCAAGGTGTAATATGGTGACTCCTTATTAAATGTGGTCTTAAAATGCAGTTTAGATTAAAGAGGAGTGCAGTTAGCACCTGCAATTTCTCTGTCGTGTGGTTAAAACCATTGATCACTTAGACTGGCCATAAAACTGTGCTAAGTGATGAAGGAGCTACAACATTGTATCCAGCTTCTTGGACCCTGCTAGTGTGAGTTCGTCTCGTATGGGGGCCATTACAGTGGGCAGTTGTGACACTCGCCCAATAGAATTCACTTTGAGGTACTAATATGAACCAAAATAGTGGATGGGGTAGGAAATGAACATGTCAAATGAATGATGGAAACACTAGATGGTTTAGTCATCACTTAGCACAGTTTTATTGGCAGTCAACATGAACCATGGTTTTATTCACATAATGGAAACATTTCATGTGCAACAAGAACGCTGTGGGCTGTAAGGCATGTCGGAGCTAACATCTGGCTAGGTGGGATGGCTTAATCTTTCTCTATTCGTAGACACTCACCTCTACGTTCCACAAATCTGCTTTCTGGTCTACAGCGACGAGCAGTGTCACTCCATCAAATAGTGTAAAATAACTGAATGAAATATTCGTGTCCCTAAATCGCATTACTGTTTGCTGTAAGCTTGTCCTACACATGAAGTCTTCGTTCCCTAGATAATTGAAGTAAGCTCTCGGAAAAATCTATACATAGTAAAAGTCACAAATGTTGATTTGCTTCACTCAAACTGCACACCCTTACCGAGTGGTACCCCACATCAAACCTATGACCTACTAGGTAGAAACTGCAACAAAGTCAGTCTTTGCACTGTATGTGATTCGGCAGCTGATTAAATATTTTGTTCATGTTCATACATGTTAAAAACCCAAAAATGTTACATTTTCTTCTTACACTCTTCAGTCAGTGTAATAAGAGTATATAGTATGTTGGATACCCCCACCTACTATGTTTCCATTGCTCAGTAATACAGCAGACACACAAAAATTTCTTCACAGCCAGTCTTAGGCCACTGTAACTTTATTATGTGGCTATTGTGAATCTATTAATTTTATTGAGCTATCGGTTTCTTGACTGGTTTGATGTATTCCACCACTAATTCCTATCCTGTGCCAACCTTTTCAGATCAGAGTAGCACTCGCTACCTACATTGCCAATTACGTGTTGGATTTGTCATGTCTGTCTTTCTCTACAGTTTTTACTCTCTGCAGCTCCCTCCAGTATCATGAAAATTACTGCCCGATATCTTGACAGATGTCCTACCATCCTTTCCCTTCTTCTTTTCAGTGTTTTTCATACATTACTTTGCTTGTATTTTCTGGGAACGACCACCTCATTCCCTATCTTATCAGTCCACCTGATTTTCAACATTCTTCTGTAGCACCACATCTCAAATGCTTCGATCCTGTCCTGTTCTAGTTTTTCAACGGTCCGTGTCTCACTACCATATAATGCTGTGCTCCAAACGTACGTTCTCAGAAATCTTCCTCAAGCTGAAATCTATTTTAGATACTAGCAGACCTCTCTTGTCCAGGAATGCCCTTTTTGTCAGTGCTGGTCTGCTTTTTATGTCCATCATTGGTTATTTTGCTGCCTAGGCGGTAGATTCCTAAACTTCATCTACTTTGTGATAACCAAGTCTGATGTAAAACTTCTTGCTGTTGTCATCTGTGCTACGCTATTCGCGTTTCTTCGATTTAGTCTCAATTCATATCTTGCACTCCAGTAGACAGTTTATTCCATTCAGCAGATCCTGTCATTCTTCTTCAGTTTCACTGAGGATAGCGCTGCTATTAGCAAATCTTATCACTATCCTTACACTTTGAATTCTACTCCCACTCTTTAACCTTTCTTTTATTTCATCACTGCTTCTTCGATTTGTGAATTGAACGGTAACGATGAAATACTAGACCCCTGTCTTACATCCTTTTTAATTTGTGTACTTCATTCTAGGTCTTCCAGACTTGTCCTCCATCTTGCTTCTTGTACGTATTGTATATTACCTGTTATTCTCTGTAGCTTGTCCATATCTTTCGCAGAATTTAGAGTATGTTGCACCATTTTACATTGTCGAATACCTGTTCTAAGCCAACAGATCGTATGAAAATGTCTTGATTTTTCTTCGGTATCACTTCCCTTATCAACTGCAGCACCAGAACTGCCTCCCTTGTGCCTTTATCCTTCCTAAAAATAAACCATCTAACAGATCCTGAATTTTCTTTTCCATTCTTCTGTATACTATTCCTGTTGAGAACTTGGACACATGAGCTGTTAGGGTGAATTCTCAGAGTTATTGACTCTTGCGAAATTCGAAATGGTGTGGATGCCGGTTTCTGAATGTCAGACAGTATATCGTATCATACATTCTACACACAAGTGTGAACAGTCGATTTGTTGCCACTTCCCCAAGTGATTTTAGAGATTATCTTCCAAAGCTCTTTTAAATTCTGATTCTAATATTGTATCACCCCTCTCTTCTATATCGACTACTGCTTCCTCTTCTATCACCTAATCAGCCAACAGCTCGTACCTCTCATAGAGGTCTTCAATGTGTTCTTTTCATCTACATACTGGGAAATGAGAGCAAAGTATGATGAATTTCACTGTCAGGCCATCGGAACGATGAAGTTTTCTCACACTGTCAAACATTGACGCTAGCATCGGGTTTAGGGACTGTTCAGGGAAAGACAAATACTTAGGAGATGATGGCACAGCCTATCTTGTAAAGGGGTGTCTACAATAGATTGACAGGCAGAAACTCCTGTAATACAAGCAGGTGCAGTGCAGTGCAGTGGCACTATGGCATTGTGTTGTACTGAAGAAAAGGTAGTGATGGGAGAGTCAGCATATGGCCAGTTGCAGAGTTGAGGCGAGGGGGTGGGGGGGAGGAGGTGGAGGGTAGGGTTGAGGCAGGGACTGCAGGTGAATCTGCATCCACACCTGCATACCACAGGCAACCTTAGGCTGACTTAGGGTGGCTACTTGTTGGGAACCTGTCACTGCCCCAACAATCTCTTTTGATCCACTCAAGAATGGTGTATGGGAAGAATGAGTGAAGGAGAGCTTGCCTCACAATCGAAAATCATGGTTTATAGCTGCTTGTTGCTAAAGTGTATTTACATATTCAAATTCTTCTGGAATATACGTATGGAACGCTGGTGGACAGTTTACTGTATGAAATAAAATGTAAAACTAACTTGAAATCAGTCTCTTTGAGGTTGATACAGTTTCTGTTAGGACAAGTAATTGGATTAAGAGCATGGCATGCACCTAGAGTTAGTGTGTGGTGCCACTTCATCACAATAGGTGTACTAATGTGGGCACTGTCAGTCACCTAGATGACATATTGTTATGCGACTTGACATGTGACCCACTTGAGCGCTGAAGATTCTCTCTTTGGCTGCAGCTCTGTAGTGTGTAGCCATAATCGTCAATTCTGGTTGCACACTACTTGTAAAACTGAGACTCGGTTGAGACATCAGAAAAAATGTGTCTGAAAGCGATGCATTCCAGAGGAAAAAGAGGCGAGAAACTGTCTGGATCTGAAATTCTGAGTTGTGTAGTCTACTGTAGCACTATACTCAGCCTGTCCCCAAACAGGTGTTTACCTACATTGCAGCCTGCAGAGATACTGCTGTTAGCACAGGACTCCTTCCTGCCTGTTGGCCAGTAGACTATGAGAAGCCATGCAGAGCATGCTGGAGGTTCTGTGTGGCAGCAGCAGCTCTGAGTTGCACAGAGGCAGCTGGCCTGAGTGGTGCCTCTCACTGGTGGGGGTGCAGCATGTGCTGCCTGTGACAGTCAGGGAGGTACCAACAGTGGAGCAGCACAACTCGGTGGGCACACAGGGCACAGCATGGCTTCTGGTGCATCCCGAGACTGCGACCTGGAGGCCCTTCATGCTGTCTAAATAAAGATGTGAGTGCCTACCTCTCCTATCCCCATCCCACACACAGTGTCTCATGTGCCAACTGTACTAGCTGCACCAGCGAGCTATACAGTGTGGTATAAGCGATCTAGTTCTGACAACTAGATGGCTCCCTGTCATATTAAACTTAGGATAAGTGAATTTCTCACCATTATAATTTTAGATCAAGTGAAATTTGAATCATCTCACCATTTAAAACCTTGGAGAAATGAACTCTTGTGTTCTGAACTTAAGATAATTGCAGTGGGTTAAATTGTTTCAATGGTAATATCAAAGGCTCAAGTGTTTCAACTACAGTCAGCTGGGCTAGGAATCTTTTAAATGTAGGGAAAGAGAAGCTGTATATTTCACATGAAATTGTATTGATTTGAACTGAACTGAGATGAATCTGAACTGAACTGAGATGAATCTGAACTCAACTGAGATGAATCTGAACTGAACTGAGATGAATATGAACTGAACTGAGATGAATCTGAACTGAACTGAGATGAATCTGAACTGAACTGAGATGAATCTGAACTGAACTGAGATGAACCTGAACTGAACTGAGATGAATCTGAACTGAACTGAGATGAATCTGAACTGAACTGAGATGAATCTGAACTGAACTGAGATGAATCTGAACTGAACTGAGATGAATCTGATCTGAACTCAGATGAATTTGAACTGAAATGAGATGAATCTGAACTGAGATGAATCTGAACTGAGTTGAGTTGAATCTGAACTGAGTTGAGTTGAATCTGAACTGAGTTGAGTTGAATCTGAACTGAGTTGAGTTGAGTTGAATCTGAACTGAGTTGAGTTGAGTTGAATATGAACTGAATTGAGTTGAATCTGAACTGAGTTGAGTTGAATCTGAACTGAGTTGAGTTGAATCTGAACTGAACTGAGTTGAGTTGAATCTGAACTGAGTTGAGTTGAGTTGAATCTGAACTGTGTTGAGTTGAGTTGAATCTGAACTGAGTTGAGTTGAGTTGAGTTGAGTTGAATCTGAACTGAGTTGAGTTGAGTTGAATCTGAACTGAGTTGAGTTTAGTTGAGTTGAATTGGAACTGAGTGAGTTGAGTTGAGTCGATTTGAATCTGAATTGAGTTGAGTTGAGTTGATTTGAATCTGAACTGAGTTTAGTTGAGTTGAGATGAATCTGAACTGAGTTGAGTTGAGTTGAGTTGAATCTGAACTGAGGTGAGTTGAGTTGAGTTGAGTTGAATCTGAACTGAGTTGAGTTGAATCTGAACTGAGGTGAGTTGAGTTGAGTTGAGTTGAATCTGAACTGAGTTGAGTTGAGTTGAATCTGAACTGAGTTGAGTTGAGTTGAATCTGAACTGAGATGAGTTGCATTGAATCTGTACTGAGTTGAGTTGAGTTGAGTTGAGTTGAGTTGAATCTGAAATAAGTTGAGTTGAGTTGAGTTGAATCTGAACTGAGTTGAGTTGAGTTGAGTTGAATCTGAACTGAGTTCAGTTGAGTTGAGTTGAATCTGAACTGAGTTGGATCTGAACTGAAAGTTGGAGTGCAGACAAGTTCACCTTGGATACAACCCATAGCATGAAAAACTTATTTACATATCCTGGAAATACCCAACAGGCTCAGACTAGCAGGGGCAAAATATGTCTTGTCTAACAGGCAGGGCTTCAGCTACAGGAGGAACCAACACCTTTTGTCCTGGCTGTGTATAGCAACCCACACAGGCTAAGACTGGCATGAGTGTTGGGGAGAACTTTGGAAATGTTGCAACGATATGGGTGGTGCCAGCATCAGAGATGAACCATATTGAATGGCAGTAGACTATGCCTCATCTACGATTTCCTGCCCAATTATACTTAGGACAAGAGTTCTGGTTGCACAGTGACATCATAGGAGGAGGGATGGGCAAACCCACTAGCAGAACAGCACTACTTTCGAATTTCTCGCCATCTTTGAGCTTAACTCCCTTTTTTTAATTTCTCGCCATTTAATACATGGAGCAATTTGCATATGTTGTAGGAGGAGGAGGAGGAGGGGGGGGGGGTCAGGGAAGGAGGAAATCTGGCAATGATGCATGGTATGAGAGAAAAGGATGTAATTCTGGCAACACTACATATGGTGCCTGACTAACTGACTATACCTACTGTTTGAATTTCAGGCCATCCTATACTTCCGACGATTGAGGATAAGTCCACTGTGATGCCTTAGGGTGTGGAGGCTGTTGGACATTAATATTAAGGTATCTTGACTACTGTGTGGTTTCCCCTACGGTACAGCTACCTTTCCTTGCGTTTCGGTTGTCTACCTGTATTGTCCCTCTTTTCAAACACACATAGGTTAATTGCCGAAGAATTCTTAACAAAGTGGCCGAGTTCGATGCGCCTTTAAAAAGCGGCAAAACACGTGTAATATTAGGTCGAGATAACTGGTTACTCCCGAACTGCAGAGCAGTGAGATTTGTGGAAAAAATTCAAGCGTATATCGAAAGGATAGGCTAATGAGAGATGGATGTGGTGTAAATGTTGATGTAGACAAGAAGCATAAAACTGTCAATACAGAAAACAAAGATGCATGGGAGACTCTTTAGCCAAGACTTAATACCAAGTGTGGGTATAACACAGGTAGTCACTTCATGGTGTAACAAAACGTTAAGGAAAAACCTCAGTTTGCTACTAAATGACTTTCACAATCACTCTGTAGTCATCCGAGGAGACATTAGTCATCCAGCAATCAGCTTAGATAATTACAGTTTGGTTAATGGCGAGAATGACGAGACATCCTGTGAAACACTGCTAGGTGCCTTTTCTGAAAACAACTGTGAAGTGATGATCCAGAATCCCATTCACAAAAGACGTTAGATCTAATGACAATAAATAGACCTGATCTCTTTGAGGATGTCCACATTGATACCGGTATCAGTCCTGATGAGGCTGTTACAGCAAGATTTATTACCAAAGTACAAAGGGCGACGAGAACGAAAGAAAGTATTTATATATTCAGTAAATTAGACTGAATTGTATCGAATTTTATTTTATCCTGTAGGATTACAAGGTGTATACATAATATAGCCTATGTCAAAAAAAGAAAACATTCATTATCATGTACTTCATTACCTTTTTCCCCATGTTCTAACATCAATGATTACTAATAACAATATACACAAATTTAATGTGGTAAGTACTCTTCAACACTGTAACATTTCTTTTCCACCAGTTAGTGTTTGAGGCCCTCTGGAGAGTTAGAGTCATTAGATTAGATTAGATTTACTTTCATTCCAATTGATCCGTAGTGAGGAGGTCCTCCAGGATGTGGAACATGTCAGAAAAACAACAATACATGACAAATATTTACAACTAAAACAAATAAGCTAATGTACCATTCCACAGGTCCCAAGTGGAATGATCGTCATTTTTTAATGAACACTAAGAGTCATTTTACAAATACTAATGCACTGAATTTAAAATAAAAAAGTTTTTTATTTATTTATAAGGTAATACAACTACTGTAATACTTATTTACAATGAACACATTGCTGCACTGAAATGGTGCAGAAGTTAGATTATACTAACACACACACACAGACACACAAATTTTCAATGAACACATTACTGCACTGAAATTGTGCAGAAGGTATGTTGTACTTATATACAAATCAGTTGGTTTTACTAAGAAATTCATCAATGGAGTAGAAGGAGTTGGCCACCAATAAATCCTTTAGGCTTCTCTTAAACTGAATTTCATTGGTTGTTAAGCTTTTTATGGCTGCTGGCAAGTTATGGAAAATGTGTGTTCCTGAATAATGCACAACTTTTTGTACAAGACTAAGTGACTTTAAATCCTTGTGAAGATATTCTTATTTCTAGTATTGATTCCATGAATTGAGCTGTTGGTTTGAAAAAGTGATATATTTTTAATGAAAAATTTCATTAAAGAATAAATATATTGGGAAGCAGTAGTTAGTATCCCTAGTTCCCTAAACAGGCTTCTGCAGGATGTTCTTGAGTACACACCACATATAACTCTCACTGTACGTTTTTGTGCCCGGAAAACTTTAGCTTGGCTTGATGAATTACCCCAAAAAATAATCCCATATGACATTATGGAATGAAAGTAAGCATAGTATGCCAGCTTTTTCATTTTTATATCCCCTATGTCTGACAAAATTCGCATTGCAAACAGAGATTTGTTAAGACGCTTCAGCAGTTCTGTGGTGTGCTCCTCCCAGTTGAATTTATTATCAAGCTGTAATCCCAAGAATTTAACACAGTCCACTTCTTCTATCTTCTTGTCACCGTATGTTAGACATATACTCTTGGGACACCCCTTACAAGTTCTGAACTGCATGTAGTGTGTTTTTTCAAAGTTTAGTGACAAAGAATGGGCTAGGAACCAGTGATTAATGTCCATAAATATTTTATTGGCTGATCTTTCTAAGACTACACTTGATTTGCTATTTATTGCAATGTTTGTATCATCGGCAAACAAAATAAACTTGGCATCTGGTAATGTTACTGATGAAAGGTCATTGATATACACAAGAAAAAGTAAGGGCCCCAAAATGGAACCTTGTGGGACCCCACATGTAATTAGTTCCCAGTTGGATGATGCCTGATAGCTTGATACATGTCTCTTTCCTAATAACACGCTTTGTTTCCTGCCAGACATATAAGATTTGAACCATTTTGCAGCATTTCCTGTTATACTATAATATTCAAGTTTACTTAAAAGGATATTGTGATTTACACAGTCAAATGCCTTTGACAGATCACAAAATATACCAGTTGCCTGCAATTTTTTGTCTAATGAATTAAGCACATTTTCACTGTAAGTGTAGATAGCCTTCTCAATATCATGAACACTATTACACCACATTCAGGGCAGACTTCTTTGGAATTTACTACCTGGGTACTCAGGTCCTTTTTCGATCTCTGGCAGTTGGTGGGATAGCACTCTGGCTCACGTTTATAAGATTACTTGACCATGTGTTCGATAGATATGTACCTAGTAAAACGTTTCATCTTGGGAAACGCTCTCCATAGCTCATAACCCCAGCAAAAAACTTCTAAAGAAACAGACTACTGCATAATAAACGTTAAACAAAGATTCGGGCTAGAGATAGAGTTGCTAAATTAAACACATTTCTGCCGAGAGGGCAATGATGAAGCTTTCAACGCCTACTGAAGCGGAACGTTGAAAGAGATCTCTCACAAAACCCAAATAAAATCCTGGTCATACATGTAAAGACTGTTAATGCTACCAAACTTTCTGTCCAACCACTCATACACGATAAAGAGGCTGAAATTGAGAGTAGCGAAATAAAGGCAGAAATCTTTCACTTTCAAATGTTCATTTGTAAATGAAAATCCAGTTTAATTCTCACCCCACTTGTAATCTACGTCCCTCTATCTTACTTGCAGCAATTGTCCACAATAAGCAAAGTCTTTTATGAAAAATTTGAAAGGGTCGAAGATTACTATAAACTTTCTGGTTACTTAGCTTGTCATACAGAATTGGCTGCTGTTCTTCTTGTCTAGGGGTCTGATATTTGAAGCTGAAAATATCACCTTTTAGGCCCTCACGGTTCGATTGATGTAAATAAATTTGAAGATTTTTCTTGCAGAATTTTTATTTTTACGTAAATCTATTTCCTCGCATTTTGGTTTATCATATAGTCTTTTGGTCACATTGACAAAGCCGAAATTACATTGTTCCACAAAATACAAAAATACATCCGATCGTATCAGAGGCATACTTACGGCTCTCACTCTGTGGAAAATAACAATAGTACAAAGGGATTACAAGTTTTCTTGATAAACGCATTTCTACTAATTTCTGTTACATTATTACTTTCCGTTATTATTTCATAAATGAATGCAGAAATAAACATAGTGGCCAGTACAGTATTGCATAGTTAATAATATAAATTTTAAGTATGCCAATACTTCATGATTTCAAATGCTTCTTAAAAAAAATTAACTGTACGTTGAGAACTAATACTTATGGGTTATAACATAGAGTAAAACATTCTATAAAGTAATTCATTTTCATACATTTTAGCTTGAAATAAAAATTACTATGTATAAAATTATGTGAAAGTTTTCAGAAAAGCTACTCAGATAATCCTGACACGTCCAAAATTCGAAAAATGGTACTAGTATCGACAACTGCTATGGAGGAAAAGTAAAGCTAGAGAAGGATGTCGCGTTACACATTGCTAAGATGAATGATACAGATATTAGTGTTCGAGTTGTTCTAAGCTGAGGAAGGCTCCAAAGCCCGTTGGAATCCCTACTCAATTCTATACCAAATTTCGGAGAGTTAGCCTGTGTTTTAACTATAATCTGTCGTAGATCCCACGAACAAGAAACTGTGTCCAATAGTTGACAGAAAACACAGACTATACCCAGTGGAGGTGATTCACGAAACTACTGTCAAATGTCCTTGATACCCATTTGCTGCAGAATCTGACCTCAAACTTAGTGAGATGTCTTGAACAAAATTCATTTACCTTGTCAGCGAGCACGGATTCCGCAAACATCGAGCATGTGAAAGCCAACCCACACTTTTCTCACGTGACGTCCTGAAACTCATGGGTCAAGGGAGTCAGATAGTCGCAGCAGTTCTGTTTTTTTGTTATCAAAAGTTGAAGCGTATTGGTTATCAAACGAAATCTATGACTGGATTGAGAGGTTTTTTGGTAGGTAGGATGCAGCAAGTTGTCTTGGATAGAGAGTCTCCGATACATGTAGAAGTAACTTCGGGTATGCTCCAGGAAAGTTCGTTGGAGCCGTTGCTGTTCATGATGTATGTTAATAACCTTACATACAATATCAATAGTAACCTCAGACTTGTCGTAGATAATGCAGTTGTACATAATCAGGTACTGTCTGAAGAAATATGCACAAATATTCAGTCAGGTGTTGATAAAATTTTGAGGTGATATAATGATTGGAAACTTGCTTCAAATGTACAAACATATAATCCTCTGATAGTTAGAATAGGTCAACTAGTAGAAATACGTGGATGCGACAATTTATAGAAACATGAAACGCAATGATCACATAGTCTCAATTGTGAAGCAGGTGGCAGACATCGTATCACTGGTAAAAAACTGTGAAAATGCAATCGGTCTACAAAGGACATGCTTACAAATCCCTGGGTGACCCATTCTGGAATATCGTGAAAGTGTGTGGGACTCGTTCCAAATAGCACTAACAGTGGATATTGAGTGCATGCAGAGAAGGGCCGCATGAATGGTCGCAGATTTGTTTGGCCCATTGCAGAGCATCACAGAATTTCTTCAGAAACTGAACTGGCAGAGGCAAACTCGCTCGAGAAAGCCTACTAACGAAGTTATAGTTATGACTCGAGGAACATCTTTCAGTCGCCCACATATTGCTCCCGTAGAGATCGTTAGGACTAGAGTAGATTAATTACGTGACAGATGGAGGTATTTGAATAACCATTCCTCCCGTGTCCCATACAGAAGTATGTAGAAGCTCAAGTAACTGGTACAATGGAAGTACACTCTACCATGCACCTCACAATGATTTGCGGAGTGTGGGTGTAGAGTTAGCTCATTTGAACGATTCTCGTATCGCCATGATGTGGAACGAATTATGGACGCATTATTTTGTAGTCCTGCTCGTTCAACCACACTCATGCTAGCAGTTTTTAAACAGAAATTCGTTCATGGAATAGGAGTGTCAGTACCAGCTGGAAAGTGCTCCTAGAGCAACTCCAATATCGCCTCATCTTTCAGTTCTCTTGCTATTGTCGTGTAAAAACATGAACACTTACACGTGCAGATTTTTTGTTACGAAAAGTTTCTAAAAATTTTCAATATTTTGTGCTTCTAATCTATTATTGCTATAAATAGACTTCCAACAAAATGAGGAAAATGATTTGAAGACCGGATTACCACAGGAAGCACTCAGAATGGAGTTCAGAACGACACCGTTACAGCTGGTATGGAAACAGCAGTTGCAGTGCTCTCGCTCATACTCAAACAGCTCTAGAGCGACAAATAACACATCCGTCAAAGTTCTGCGATATGTTAACAGCGTACCAAACATTTCGTTTCGATGTGACAAGTCATTTTAATTTCTTATGAGGCCCATTACGTATTCTAGTAGCGCCATAACTACTGTTTGGTCACAGATGCCTTGCTGCAGTAATGACGACTAAGAAGCGTTGTGTGTGTGTGGGTTCCAGAATGATTCATACCGCCGCGAACTTATTTTCGAAGTCATTGTCGATATGTCGATGGAAAAAACGATAGATGGTCATCTGTTAAATGTAAATAACAAAGAATGAGAGGAGGTTGTGACTGCAATCCCTCGTGACAAGCAGGTTAACTACGTTTTGTAAAAGTGTACCCTCGCCTCCTCTCCACTTGCGTTTTTTGTAGTTCAAGAGTCATGCGTAATATGTATCAAAATACTTGTTGGAGGCTTGTTCATTGTGTTATATACATTTTCTGAATTAAGTCTGGACTTTTTACTTTTATAACGAAAAGTATGTTAAACAAAGTGAGAACGTAGATATGAGGCTATGCAGCAGATCAAGATTTTACCACAATGATAGATTCGCATTTATAATCTTTGGCTTGACCAGCTCACAACCAAACTGTTCGAATTTTGTTTATCAAAGTCTGTACTCTTCCAACTATTCTTGTAATCAATGCAATTAGCACGTGATATAAACGAAGAATTTTAATTTCAAACAGTTACCAGAGTAATTCTGTTGAGAAACTGCTTAGTGTCTGCACTTTATTGCTGTAGCGAAGCTTGACAGGACGCTTAAAGTGAGAAATTACAGCCCAGTGTTAGTGCTCATTTAGTATCAGATTCTTTTTCTCGTTACTTCTAGACAATTCACTTCACGGTAAATAATAACAGCCAAACAGTTATAGGATAAGATTTATTGAAATCCTAGACCATGGTTTCAGTATATCTAAATATACCTTCACCAGAAACAAAAATACACTAAAATCACATCCTGCAGTGGAGATACATAAAACAATTGTGCCAATCGCGTCGTCAGTAGTTAAAATTAAAATATCACCTGTATTTGTACAGCATAATTATGCAGAGAAAGTCGATGCCAACACGGCATATCATTAGTACTTAGCCTGTGAACTACACACAACTAACAGTAACTACTGGATCCAGGTAAATACGTGATATACCGAATAGATTTCGTTGCGGAAATGAGTTGAGCTGGTGCACATAAACAGATATATCTAAATAGCGAATTGTATTTCTTGTTAGAAGAATTTGAAAAGGAATGTTTCACAATTGAGGCTGTTGTCCGATAGTGATTTAGATGCAGATGTCAGTTTATTTAATGCACTCGTAATGTGAAGTTGTCGTCCATGAAGGTGTGCGGAAAGTGGCGGGAATGTTGCCCTGTGTCTGTTCTCCAACAACCAAGATGGCTGCTGCTAAGATTGTCCCAAACAATTGACCGAGTAATCAATTATGGCTAACGTGCGTGGAAATTGATCTCATAAATCAGTTAAGGTGCACCTGAAACATTCAGTGTGTTTTTTGTGTTTCTCACAACGACTTTGATGTGAATTTCATTCAACACGGATGTAAATGTGATGAAACTTTTAAGAAGTATCGAATGGAAACAGAAATATCGAAATTATGAGTTTTTTATTATATTCAGCGGATCGTCGCCCAGCTTTTCCCGTTCAACTTATCGTATCAACGTCCGCCCCTATAGCTGCATGGCTGCCGGCGCGGTAGTTCAGTGAGTTCGCGAAAAATTCACTCTCGCAGTTAGCAACCTCGAACAGAGGGCAACAGCAATAGTCTCTGATATGATCACAGATCCGCCGCTCCGACAATCATTCACCACACTTAAAACGGCGTTGACCGCTCGCTGCAAGAAATTACCTGAACCACGACCTCCCCAGGTGATGTACCAGGAGAAACGAGGGGACAGAAGTCCATCTGAATTTTGGAGACATTTGCGCACTGTAGTCGACGCAAGCATGATGTCCAGTGAAGTGTTGCTGCACGCCTGGCGACATCAGCTTCCTCGTCAGGTTCAGCTGACGTCGATTTGCGTACGACGGACTGTTTGTCGACAAGCAACTGCAAACAGCTGACAGAGCTACCGCTACTCTACAGTCGAAGCTCGTAGCGTCCGTAGCAACGTCATCTGCCACTTCAGCAACGGAAGCCAATGATGACTCATCGGAATGGCTAGAAGAATCGAAGTTAAGCTGTGCAGCCGCAGGTTACAGACAAAAACAAGGCATCGCTGACGGAATGAGAAAACTGCAGCTTGGAGCTGCAGACGTCCACCAGTAACAAGAAGAGGCCTCTGGTATTACAGACAATTCTGGCCACAAGCTACGACGTGTGCCAAACCTTGCGGATACCCAAATGGCGAGGGCAGCCCGCTCTAGGCGCCACGGGCTGCGGCACTCACGAACGGCGCCGTATACCAACCAGGAATCAGCTGACAGCTGCAGGCAGCAACACGCACAGTCAAGGTGAGGCTCTTGAAGGCTTCCCGTATGCTGTACCTTTATGCCACTCTGCGCCAACCTGGGAGTGTAAGCTAACATCGCACAGGTTACAAGTGGCTGATACTCTCAAGTATAAAAACGTACAGCTATAAAGAGCTCACGATATATGTTGGTTTATCTACCCATTATAAGTGGAATTTTGTAGTGTCAGATATTTTACAGCCAATCTTAGACGCAGTATTCTTGTCTCATCTCGCACTCACCGTGTATTTGGCAAATAACTCTCTTACCACCAAATCAAATAGGTCCGCCAGTATCGAGAAGTGTCCGCATTTTATCCCCAGAGCGATTAGCGGAGACAAATGCGATATTTGAGGAGATGATCCAGGCTGGAGTAATTAGGAGGTCTGAAGGTTCTTGGGCGTCCCCTCTCCACCTAGTACGCAAGAAAGACAGCACATGACGTCCCTGTGGCGACTACCGCCGACTGAACGCGAGAACGATCCCGGACAAGTATCCCACACCAAACATTCAAGAGTTTAACTACGCCCTAGCGGGTGCGAAAGTATTCTCAGTACCTAATTGTCGTAAGGCATACAATCAGATTCCTGTGGCTCCGGCTGACGTGGCAAAGACGGCGGTGATCTCACCCTTCGGGCTATTCAAATTTCTGTTTATGCCATTCGGACAAAAATGAGGCCCAATCCTGGCAAAGATTCATTGGTAAAGTGCTCCAGGGATTACCTTTCTGTTATGCATATCTGGATGATATTTTGGCATTCTCAGAGGATATGCAGTCACATGATAGACATATTCAAGAGGTACGACAGGGGCTCGATACATATGGAGTGTGCTAAATAAACGCAAATGCGTCATGGACAAGAGTCAAGTAACTTTCCTCGGCTATATTGTCTCACCCGACGGTATACAGCCATTACCAGAGAAGATCGACATGTTGCACAGTCTACCCAAACCTACAGACTACGAACATTTTAGGCGTTATCTCGGTATGGTAAATTTTTACCGCCGAAACACAGGCACCGCTTACGAATGAACTGACTGCCAAGAATACCACAGGAAACCGAAAGCTGCAATGGACATCAGATGCTTTTGGCGACTTACAAAGAAGCTCGGAGGAGGCAGTATTACTCGCGCACCCCATACCTGCTGCACCGTTGAGTATTGTAGTAGACGCCAGCCAGGTCGCAGTTGGAGCAGCCTTGCAATGACAGGTCGATGGACATTGGCCACAGCTTAGTTTCTGCTCAAAGAAGCTACAACTCCGACGGACAAAATGGTGTGCATATGACAGAGAGCTGTTGGCAATATATGAAAAGCTCAGACATTTCCGCCCATATATTGAAGCCAGGCCAGTATTTGTCAGTCACCTCACCACAGAAATAAGGCACATCAGATGCGCGGAGAATCTAGTCGCAGATTACTTATCTCGTGTTTGCGGTGTGACCAGCACAATAAACTATGAAGAATTCGCAATATCACTGGAAGCGGGTCTGGATCTACAGAAGTAATTGACAGAGCGCACAACGGGGTTACACTTACAGCCGATACTCGTGCCAAGTAGGAGGCTTAAGTTATGGTGCCATACATCACGGCAGAAGCCGCGCCCACACATTCCACAACAATTTCGTAAGGCGGCATTTGACAGTGTTGATGGCCTGTCACACCCAGGGGCAAAAGCCACGATCAAGTTACTGACAGCACGTTTCGTGTAACCATCAATTAAAAAGAACGCTAGGGAATGGACTCGCGCATGCCTACATTGTCAGCGCTGCAAAGTAGGACGACATGTTCAAGCGGAAATTGGAAATTTCACAGGGTCTCCATCAAGGTTTACCCGTGTCCATCTGGACTTAATGCGTCCACTCCCAGATTTTGGTGGCTATAAATACTTGTTAACAGTGCTAGACAGATGCACGAGATGGGCGGAGGACATTCCGATCACTGACATAGCGGCGGAAACGGTAGGAAAGGCGTTTGTCTCTCTCAATGGCTAGCTCGGTTTTGGTGCCCCATTTACATCACAGCAGATCAAGGCCGCCAGTTCGAATCTAGTCTGTTCAACGAGATAGCTAATTTAGTTCCAGCACCACCATACAACAAGCTACCATCCAGCGAGCAATGGTGTGGTGGAGAGGTGGCACAGGACGTTGAAGGCAGCTCTCATGTGTCATCAGAGAAGCTGAACGAAAACATTACCATTGGTTCTCCTTGGATTACGGACCGCATACAAAACAGACATCGGTGCCTCAGTGGCGGAATTGGTGTATGGGGAACCACTGAGAATCCCGGCATATTACCTGACCGCCGCCGCATCACCAAAGCCAATAAAACTCTCATGACCGAGACATGTAATCCGTGAACATGTAGAAACAATGAGAAAAAAATGGTTCAAATGGCTCTGAGCACTATGGGACTTAACATCTATGGTCATCAGTCCCCTAGAACTTAGAACTACTTAAACCTAACTAACCTAAGGACATCACACAACACCCAGCCATCACGAGGTAGAGAAAATCCCTGACCCCGCCGGGAATCGAACCCGGGAACCGGGGCGTGGGAAGCGAGAACGCTACCGCACGAAAACAATGAGAAGGCCTTCGGTATCTAGATATGGTGAGCGACCGGTTATTGTGCATAAGGCGTTCGCAGACTGTATGCATGTCGTGCTCCGCACAGATTTAGTCAGAGCGCCTCTACAACCTCCATATATTGGACCATACCGAATAGTATCACGCAACAGCCATACTAAGGACATCTCGCACAACGACAAAACTATTAGTGTGTCCACAGAGGGGGTAAAACCAACATGGGGCTTACCAGAACTGGAGTATGATGACACTCAACAGGATGAGAAGGACCAACGCTTGGAACTCACTACGCAGGATATGGCAGAAGAACCCATGGCAAGAGGACATGGAACCACAGCGCAACAGCCCACACCGGCTCCCTCATCCTGGCAGCAGCAAGTCGTCCATGCGAGAGCAGGAAGACAAGTCAAGTATGTAGCCATTTGTCATGGGTGCTCCGCATCTTAAGGGGGCGGCTGTGTGGGAACGTGGGAGTAGCCAGAGATGGGTGCTTCGTTTACTCCATGCAACTGCAGCGGACGTTAGATATAAGTTTTTACTCTTTGACTGTTAGTTGAGTTATTTTTCTTTTCCGACTTGTAAGAAAATAAATTAATTTGTGCAAAGCTGTATGTGGGTTTAATTTGTTGCCTACAACTGTATTGCAGTATAGAGAGAGACCACAGCCCTTGTTATAGTACCTTTGAGTGACGAACTATAAAAATCATGGATATTTTAGTCGCCGTAATTGCTGAGAGTAATTTTAGGATCAACCCTCCTTTTCTCTATTTACAAAATGCTATCATTCATGATCACTTAATTATTATGAAATGTTGTTAATAAAAAACTGAAGTGATTTCCACAGTAGCGTGCGTATTGGTAAATGATAATCATATGCAAGCTGGAGATTGTATTTCTGGATGACGGAAGGTTCGATTATGAAATATTACGAAGCGTAAATTGTGAATTGAAAGTTATTTAACATTTCAATTCCAAATCGGACAGAAACAATACGAAATCAGAAACAGTGCGGGTAAGTAGTAACGTGGGAAATAGGAAGTTATGATAATAACTAATATTTAAAACAGTTATTAACCACCTTGTCTTCGGTAATGCAGCAAGAAGTCACTGTTATCCACTGTGCAAAAAGACAACATTAATTATTTACGAAAATTTAATCGCCTTTACAGTGAAGATGTTTGTGGCTGCTTCGTCTGATATGTAGATATAACGAGAAGTCGGGCATGTACAGGAGAGGCCAACATCAATACCGCAGTGACGTCAGAGAAGCCGACGACAGCAGGGCGGCCACAGGGGACAGGCAGGACCGCGGCTGCCTGCTGCACGCCCTCGTCCGACAGGAGTCGTCGACACGTCAGCACCTTTCTCAATGGGCCGAAGACGTGATAATCGCACGGGGGGAAATCAGGACTACAGGGCCGGGTCGTTGACCGTAAAGGACAGGGCTGGCTTCCCAGATCGACTGGCGTCTTGCGTGGAATCGACACGAGCCCGAAACTTGGTCCACCGTTCCACAACGGCAGGTTTCGACTTACGTGCTGCCCTATTCACGTCCTTCCTTCTCTGATGGATGCCTACCCGTGTTTGTCCCTCGGCAGTAAGAAAGAATAACAGCACGTTGGTCTTATCCGGATGCACTTAGTAATAACGTCGCGATTTCGCATTTACCTCTCGCAGCCGAGAAAAACACGAATGCCACACTAATTCCTTGCCTACAAGTCGGTGATTATACACCAGCATCGGAGTTGCGCTACGTTGCATATGCACTTTGTGATCAAAAGTATCCGGACACCTGACTGAAAATGACTTACAAGATCGTGGCGACCCACTCCTCACGGAGTGCTGCACTGAAGAGAGGTATTCATGACGGTTGGTCACACCCGGCACGAAGGCGCCGTTTCAAAACATCTCAAAGGTGTTCTGTAGGATTCATGACTCTGTGCAGGCCAGTCCATTAGAGGGATGTTATTGTCGTTTAACCACTCCGCCACAGGCCGTCTAATATGAACAGGTGATCGATCGTGTTGCAATCGCCATTCCCGAATTGTTCAAAAGTGGGAAGCAAGAAGGTGCTTAAAACATCAAAATGGTTCAAATGACTCTGAGCACTACGGGACTTAACATCTGAGGTCATCATTCCCGAAGAACTTACAACTACTTAAACCTAAGGACATCACACACATTCATGCCCGAGGCAGGATTCGAACCTGCAACTGTAGCAGTCGTGCGGTTCCGAACTGACGCGCCTAGAACCGCTCGGCCACAGCGGCCGGCTTAAAAGATCAATGTAGGCCTGTGCTGTGATAGTGTCACGCAAAACAACAAGGTGTGCAAGCCCTCCCATAAAAAACACGACCACACCATAACACCACCACCTCCGAATTTACTGCTGGCACTACACACGCTGGCAGATAACGTTCACTGGGTATTCGCCGTATCCACACCCAGCCATCGGATCGCCACGTTGTGTACGGTGATTCGTTAGTCCACACAACGTTTTTCCACTGTTCAATTGTCCAATGTTTACGCTCCTTATGCCAAGCGTGGCGTCGTTGGGCATTTACAAGCGTGATGTGTGGCCGCTCCACCATTAAATCCAAGTTCTCTCACGTCCCACCTGACTGACATAGTACTTGTAGTGGATCCTGATGCAGTTTGGAATTCCTGTGAGATGGTCTGGATAGATGTCTGCCTATTACACATTACGATCCTCTTCAACTGTTGGCGGTCTCTGTCAGTCAACAGACGAGGTCGGCCTGCACGCTTTTGTGGTGCACGTGTCCCATCATGTTTCCACTTCACTATCACTTAAAAAACAGTGGACCTAGGGATGTTTAAGAATATGGCAATACCGCTTACAGACGTATGACACAAGTGACACCGAAGCACCTGACCACCTTCAAAGTCTGTGAGTTCCACGGAACACCCCATTCTGCTCTCATACGATGTCTAATGACAAGTGAGGTCATTGATATGTAGTACCTGGCAGAAGGTGGCAGCACAATGCACGTGACATGAAAAAGTATGTTTTTGGGGGGTCTCTGTATACTTTTGATCACATAGTGTACCTCCAGTTTCGTGACATATAACAACTATTCCCGTATGCAAATAGCAAAGTAAAACTGCTCTCTTAGAAATATTAAGTTTCATCGTGAGATCGTTTTTCATCTGTAAGGAATAGTCTATGTGCACGACAGCTACAGCCGACAGTGAGTGCGTGAGTGTGTTATATCTGCGACCCTCACCTCTTTGGCCCGTATCCGTAACTCACCTCTGTTGTGCCTAATACATTCCAGCTGCATAATCTTCTTGGTTTGCGTTTTCCTTATCTTCTCATTTCACTTCCTTTTATATCCTCATTATTCTGACGTTGTTCTTGGCTTAGGGACTGACTTTTAAGGTTTGACAGCTCTCACAGAACCAATTGGCAACAGTAGTTGTCTTGTAGTAACCCCACACCTGCTAACTGTCCCACCATGAAACGAGTTACAGGCATAATAACTTTCGAGAATGCCAAAATAGCAGCAACTCAAATTATAGAATAGTTTTTAAAAAATCGACGTTCGCTAAACTAGAAATACACAATGGAAACATAACAGCATCGCACAGCATATCGTCTGGCGGGTCTGTCAACTTGAGAAACAGTTATATAGTATATGTTTCCCCAACAGGAATGTGATGACTATATTGACGTGTCAAAGTGGCAGGGATGTGGGTGTGGACATGGACTGAGAGATCTGTAGGTTGATTTTTAAACAACTTCCTGATGTCCAATTCAGTTCCTTTAACCAACGTGTTCTTCAAAAATATCTAAATAGCGATTTAAGATGAAAAACAGAAACACCGATTTTTTGAAGCGGTTTCACAGGCAAGTTATCTTAATCGCATCACCCCGTCTCACTTTTCAAAAATCCAGACTGTGACTGCGTGACGAAACCATCCACATGTTGCTCCCTTGAGCCACGTCATGTTGTTTCGCTTCTTTATACTACGACGCCTATTCGAAAGTAAGTTCCGATCGCTCGTGAAATGGAAACCACTGCGAAAATCAGAAATGTTTTATTTTCAACAGTTATCTACGTAGTCGCCGCTCAGATGTAGACATTTGTTGTAGCACTGTACCAACTTTCCAGTACCCTCGTCATAGGAGGCAGATGCCTCTGCTCTCTGCCAATTCTCTACGCTATTCTGCAGCTCGTAGTGTGTGCCAAAATGTTGTCTTCATAGCCAGCTTTTCAAGTGAGCGGAGATGAAGCTTGGTGGGAGCCAATTTCGGGGTGTATTGTGGGTGATCAAACACTTCGCATCGAAAACGCTGCAGGAGCGTCTTCATTGCCCCTGCGGAGTGCGGCTGAGACTTGTCATGAAGAAGGAAACGTGTAACAGTTATGTTGTGTGGGCTGCGTGGCATCAGGCGAAATCTCTCATCTGGCCCCCGTACTTGGCGGGAGACGCTGTTGTTGTAGGCATCTATCTATACGTGCCCACTGTGCGCTCAGAACTGAAAAGAGCGACGTGACGCGATCGACGAGATTACTAGAGTTGCTGTCCAACACATCTGTGCAAAGGTTCATCGGCTTTCCACTATGGTTCCCATTTCGCACGCAATAGTACCTTACTTTCAGAATAGCCTTCGCAATTTTTTACAGACGTGAACCACATGACAATGGCATTTTGTTGTGTGAATGTTATTGTTGACACTCGCAAATAATACGATAGGCATAAACTGCTGAAGAAAGGCACTGACTGCTAATTATTTCGTTATGTCATCAATGGAATTCCGCTGCACAGGATAACCAACAGCAAAAAGCACAAGACCTTTTCTTCAGTAGGCAAATCAGACTCATAGCTTTGTGGGATGTTCAGCGTGTGGTGCACTTCGAATTCATACCATCACAGACTCTAGAAGATTACGGTGAGACTCCCAGAAAAGCCAGAGCACAAATTCGAACTGTTCGTCCTCGTACAGAGCATGCTCTTCTTCAGTATGACAATACCTGACCAAACTCGAGCACTGCGACATCTGCAACAATCTGGGTTCACTGACATCCATCATCCTCCTTACGTGCATGACTTGGCACCATTCCAGTTTCAACTGCTTCCGAATCTCGAAGAACACCTACGCAGACTTCACTTTCATAGTGATGACGTAGCGCAAGCAGGGGTGTGGTTGTGCCTCCCTGAACATAGTCAGACAATCTACAGTGACGGTATCAGCAAACTGATCTCTCGTTGGGAGAAATATGTTCGTCGCCAGACTGACCATCTTGAGAAATATATATTGATGTAGAATTGTATAAAGTTCATTTCATTCAGACTCGACAGCGTTACATTCCAGCACACCCTCCTACACCTCACTCACTTTTTAGCTGACGTATCGAGACTGTAGACTTAGAAACGTAAAAACTGTGTTCATACTCATCAGAGAAACGACTGCGAGTATCTTAATAGAAATAAAATTAGTTGTTTGTGGCAGGGGCGATTCTAGAATTTGGTCAAAGGGAGAAGAGGGGGGCAGGGGGTTTGGGGGAATGGACTATCGCTCAACAAAAGGAGAGTTGGGGTCCACCACCGACACATTGGTAAGACTTGGTGTTGCTTAAACTAGTTTTTTGTAACTGTTTTGGAGTTCAGGGTAAAAACGTGTCTACAGAATGTGTGTCCCCAGGAAATTAATACAATTTGACCCAGATGTCCGGCGATTTCGAAGTTTTTGTCTGGGGTCAGGAATTTAAGTATTGGTAGGCATACCTGGCGTATTTACTTGATTGATTATTGTATGTGGTAGTCATGCATTGATATACATCCAATGTATATTAATAAATAATAAGACGCCCATTTTAAGTTAAATGATATTGATTGATTTAGATACTGAACTATTTGCCGCTCTTATTTTTTTATTTTTAAATGTGTTTGAAATACATTGCAACCTATATTGCTACATATTTATAAAAAAATCTGTTGAAGTCATATACTCGCTGATATCTGAAGTCATTTTATCTAGTGTAATATAGTACTCCATTGGGGGAGGGGGGGGGCTATATCTCCCATAGCCAACACCCCCCCTCCCTTGCCACTGCCCCTGGTTTGTAGTAAACAAGGTGATAAAGAGCTCCTAAGGCCAGTGGTGAATACGTTCACCTGCGCCACTGAGGGGGCTGGCGCCCCCGGCTTGGCTGTCGGCTCAGAGCTCCAGCAGAGTGTCGGCCGGCCGCTTCCCGCCTGCAGCCACAGCGCGGATATGACGTCAGCGAGCGGGGCCGCCCTTCCGCCCATGTCAACCCCTGGGCCATTCTTGGCGCAGTTTCGCAAAGATCAGGTTTCAAAGTACGACATGTAGGCGAGAGTATTAGTTTTTGAAGCGTCTTGGTTAAGGGGGGACATAGGAGAAAATGGACATGTTTACATAATCTAAGACGCTTTTTGGTGTTTGAAAGATAATAGAACCAAACTTTGCACGTGAGGTAATTATGTTACGGGCTACATTATGAACCTTTTGCAAATTTTTTTCTCAATAAATTAGATTATGGCATTATTGGAAATTTTCGCAAGACATGCTGTCACACAACATTTTCACAAAAGTTACCTTACTTACAACTTTCATACTCTGATAAGGAACTCTTAGTAATTAGATAAGCAACAGCTTTCTTTAACATCAGTTTTAGAGCCCTTGCAGTTTATTTTAAAAAATTATCCATATGAAACAAAGTATTTCCAATTTCACACAAAAGTAAATAATTTTGACATAAATACACCTAGAAAAAATTTGTACCACACCAAGTTGTGTCACACTATGAACAAATTCTGCAGAAAACTTTACTTTTCTATTTCCAATGGTTCAGGGGAAAATGTTCCTTGTACACTGAAAAATGAAAATTCTGGGAAATACACATAAAAGTTTTATAAAGATTTACACCATAAACTAGTGCCTTAATGCTGACCATAACCATACATTTGGTCTTCTTGCTGTTCGTGTACCTGTTTCCCTTTTATCTGATGTTTCTTGCCTGCCCTTTTGGCTATATCCTTCCCAGTCAGTTCAGAAGATGATTGTTTAGTGCAGAGTACGAGGCAGACAGAGATGACATATTCATTACTGTACAAAACAAATTACTAAGTTCCCTTCTAACACCAACACATCTCATCTCACAGCATAATCTTATATTGGCTCTGTACACCCAATTCTTAGCAGTGATGTTTTGTGACAGGTGTAAAATTGACATTCAATTCAAAACAAGTGAATAATACATGCAATACCGTCTCTGTCATTATGTCGTATAATCTTAAAGATTTATTGCCATAGTTACCACATCCACAAGAATTTCTAATAATAGAACACATAATTTCTAAATCACTTATCGTAAAACGACTATTCACTTCGTCTTTGGTCACTGAAACTCTACACTGGATCCAGGTTTCTTCTGTGAACTGCTCGCCGTCTTATCTTCACAACTGTCTTCTGCTGACTTAGTTCACTCACTTGTAGATGCTGATATTCACACGTAAATGGCGAGCTTTGGCCAATTTCTTAAGCACTTTACCACTATATCTTGGCATTTTATGCAGTAAATCACACAAAAAAGCCTGAACACAGTCGGAATTCTCACACTAACAGAAGAACTGAAATGTTTGTATTTCTGCACCACAGACAATAACAGCTGCCAAAGATAGCTAGCGGAAGGCAATTATAACACGACGTAAACGAGTCCACAGCGTTCTTTACTGTTCCGATGCTTTTATGACAGCAGGAAGTAGTAAAACATCGCAAACAAGGGGAGTGTCGTCTAGAAAAGTGGGCGTGGCGCTGTGCAGTGATTGAAACATGACAGTTTTTTTGTCATTTGTAGTTCGAACTAATCTGTGAAAATTGTAGACAGTATTTCTAACATGCTACAGAACTATCTGGTGGCAAAAATTCTTTTACAATTTTTTAACTATTTTGCCAACGTCCCCCCTTAACAGTTTTGTCTGGAATTTTGCTTCCCCAGTGTGCGACGTTATCGGAGTTGGTGCAGTGACCGGTTGCCAAAAAGGCCTGGCTGCGAGCGTGTGGCCAACACAGAGGCCAAGCAGCCGGTTATGACGAAACGCAAAATCAGAGACGTCATCGAAGTACCTACACACCCTAACAACAAGAACAGGGAGGATGGACTCAGGCTTGCCCCATCTTGGCTGCCAGCAATCAGAGCCCAACAGAGCGCTCTGTCAACACGAGGCCCGAGCACTGCCGCCGAGTAACTGCCGCCGCGCGGCCGACGTACAGCGCCTGGTAAACAGCAGCCAACTCATCATTCGACGGTGACCACCAATCACGGCACATAACACAGGAGCCAAGAGATAACAGAGGTTGCGTTCTCCCTCCATCGCAGTGACCTATTAAAATAAAGTTCCCTCTCGTTCTTCCTTAAGCGACCAATGAAACGAACTATCTTTTTAAAATTATGACGTAATGGCTTGCGCAGTGAACAGTAACAACAAACTATAACTTACACTGCATAGCTACTAGAACGCACCATTAGACCCAGAAGAAGGCCGCTGCAACCGTGGCCGAAACTTTGGTTTTTCTCCAACAGCAGAATTTCATACAGTATGACGCGCGATACCATACCCAGAAAACTCTTATGTCGACTGACTGTGGCCGTGGAAGCCTGCGCAGTTACACTTCTGGTGTTATTATTGTGAAGAGGAATACAAGCTGGACTGCGAGGGTTTAGCATCCACATGCAGTAACGAGTGTAAAAACGCAGAGCATAAAAAGTTGTAATGTAAATTGTGAAGGGGTGTGTAAGTAGAACATCGTGTACAGGCAGGACTGTGACCAACCATGAGGCCAGGATGATTACAGGACTGTAGAATGTGTTGTAAGAATAACTCCCATCTGTGAAGCTCAGTAAAGCTGGTAGTGGAGGGAAAAATCCAGATGGCTCAGGTAGTGAAGCAGCCATTGAAATCAAGTGTGTTACATTCAGCTACATATTGTGCCACAGGATGGTCTACTTGGCCTCTGTTTGACAGTGGCCATTCATCGTGATGGACAGCTTGTTGGAAGTAATAGAAATATAAAAAGCTGTGCAGTGTCTGCTGCAGAGTTGGTAAATGACATGGATGTTTTCACAGGTGACCCTGCCCCTGATGGGGTAGGATAAACCTGTGACAAGTCTGGAATAGGAAGTGCTGGTGGGGGATTGGGCAAGTTTTGCACCTAGTTACTTCACAGGGATGTGACCTCTGGTGACAAGGGATTGGCATTTGGAGTGGCACAGGGATGGGCTGGGATTTTGAGGTTGGGTGGGCGACAGAACACGTTTTAGGAGGAGTGGGAAGTATTGGATGTAGGATATCCCTCATTTCTGGACACAGTGATACATAATCAAAGCCCTGTCGAAGGATATGGTTCAGTTGTTCCAGTTCGGGATGGTACTGGATGACAAAGGGGACACTCCTTTGTGGCTGGTTTTTGGGGGGTGTTGGGAGGATTGGGGTTATGAGGAGAAATCACATGCATGAGAGATCTGATTGTGGACTATGTCTGGAGATAGTGCCTGCCTGTGAAGGCCTTAACGAGCATCCACATACTGAGCGAGGGAGTTTTTGTCACTGCAGATATGCTATTCTCAGGTAGCCAGGCTATATGTGAGGGGTTCTTTGGTGTGAAAGGGATGACAGCCGTCAAAATGCAGGTACTGTTGTTAGTTGCTGGGTTTATTGTGGACAGAGGTACAGATGGAGCATCATAGAAGGGGAGGTCACCATCTTGGAAGTTGGCACACTGGGTTGAGGAAGACCACATGAAGTGGTTGTGAGAGAAGGTGTTGAGGTTCTGAAGGAACGAAGATAGGGTGTCTTGGTACTAAATCATGAAGATATCATCAATGAACCAGAATGAGACTAGAGGTTCAGTGTTTTGAGAGGCTAGGAAGATCTCCTCTAGATGCCCCATAAAAAGGTGGGCATAGGAGCGTGCCATGCAGATGCCTATAGCTGTACTGCTGATTTGTTCATGTACCTCCCCTTCAAATGAGAAGTAGTTGTGTTTTAGGATATAGTTAGTAAGCTGTGTGAGGAATTAGGTAGGGGGCTTGGGAAATATAGCATTCAATAGTGGTAAGACCATGGGCGTGAGGGATGTTGGTTGATAGGGAGGTGGCATCAACAGTGATGAGTAGGGATTCAGGAGGTAAAGAGGTGGGGATAGAGGAGACTCAGCGAAGGAAGTGGTCTTTGACTTGTGAGGCTAGATTATGGGCAATTGGTGGGAGATGTTGATGAATGAGTGCCAAATAATCCAATGTCAGAGCTGTCACTGGAAGGCACATTGAATCGGCAGGAGTCTCAACAATCTAAAACCCCATTGCAACTGAGGGGATGAATCCACAAATAGTATGAATCAGACTGTTGTTGAGATAAGAGTTCATTGCAATGTTACACTTGATAAGGATTGTACTGATGGGAAATATGTCCACAGTCTGATCTGACTTGTAAAATTTACTACGTTCCTTCTTCAAACGTGCCTTTTCGTGAAACCCAGTAGGCGCCCTATTGAACCTTTCTGGTTAAAGTCAATCGTTGCATTTACAGTCCTTATTTCAGATTTAAGTGTATTGATGTCTGCACATAGCTAAATACCTTTTCCAGACTGTTTTAAGACTTTATTTAAATCGTCGATATCGTATGCACCCGGATCTATTTACACAATATCTTTTTCACAATTAATATCCAGGTGCAGTTTGCTGTTAGTCTAGGTGATATTTGGGATGCTGTTGTACATCTCCAGTCCATTCAGTGCAATACTACATTCACCAATACTCAAATTAATTGGCGGGAAGCAATTTGCATGCAATACAGATAATCGTTCTTTTAACATCAAAGTTTACGACATTGCAACTGATGAAGGAATGGTTAAAGCTCCTCCTTCCTTGTAAACGTCAAGAGAAACATGATACATAGTTGTACACAGTGCTGCTTATTAAAGTCCTGATAGCGCCAGAAATTGTAGGACACACGTCTTCTGTGAGTGACGTGTCGTGCTAACTCTCCTGGCAGTTACTGTCGATGCAATATACCTTCCAGTGACAGCTCAGGTAATGGATTATTTGACGCTGTGTTCTGTGCACCAGGTTAAACATCTTGTGAACTTTCGTGGTGAGGATATCATTGTACGATTACATCCAAGGCAAGATGGGCATACAGCATAAAACCAGTAGTCGCAATCTACAGAATGTCACTACGTTACCAAACTGCTAAGTGATAACACGTGCGAACTATGAGTTTCTTAAGTCAGTTCGCTTGAAACCCCGCAATGACGCCCTCACTCAATATAATCCGTCCAGTAGAGAATGATGAGAGAATTATACCTCAGGAATACTTCTCGCATAAACCTTACACTTTTACCACATTTAATAAGAACGACATTCCTGTTCCAAGAGATACTCTATGAACTCAGTGGGTCTGAGATCGACTGTACAGGCAGTGTCGGCATAGCATCAACTCTGCATCACGTGCAGATTTGAATAGTTTAGAAATTGCGGAATGATTCATAGACGATACACAGGACAGAGCAGTTGCAGAGTATAAGCGATTTACTGCATGCATGCCTCTAAAAATGCTTATGGGGTACTTCGAGGACATGAGGCACATTATTATGAACGCTAAACAGGAACTCATTGTGGTGCAAGAGTGCGACAGATAATAAATCATACATTCAAGGAGCTCAAGAGGAGAAAATGATCACAATCAGAAAGAAAATATGGCAAATGGCTCACATCAGTGTATCAGACGAGGAGCATTTGAAGCTTTTAAAAGTCCTGAATTCTGGTACATTTCTGTCACTGACATTTCGGTCATGGAAGTTTTTCGAGCACCCAGTGTTACCGACTGCGAGCAGTAAAACAAGAGCTATGAAAACCTCTTCGCAGTTAGAGACACCTAAATACATCATACTTGCGTTTCAGATTGATAGACGAGGGAATATAGCAAATGATTCCACCGTGTCCGACAAATGCAAGTTAACTAATGCCAAAGTCTACTTGAATTCATATTTCTACCCATATGACATTTATGCAAGGTTTCTCGCTTATTACTGTGAAAGTGCCGAAGAAGAAGGAGGAGGTTGTCTACTCAGCCCATGGAAGTTCAAAGAGCTATCACGGATCATCGTAATAGACTGCTCGAAACAGAACAAAATAATTAAGTCTGGACTGATAGACATGCGAAATGAATCTGAATCTTCGACAAATTCCACAGAACACACTGCCGTGTATGCTCTAGTTCTAGATGACCGTGTGATCTACTACTGCCCACCCGCCAGTGTTGTGAAACAAGCTGCGCAAATGAACAGGTGCTGCACCATGCCTAGAGCATTTTACAATGACGTCTCAAGGTGTGAACATCATTGCGGATGCTCAGGGTGTGTATGATGGTGAGCGTAGACAGTTCATATTTAAATATGTTGCGTTTTTAGCATACACAGAAGATGCAGGAATAATAAAGACATTCCCAGTAAACATTGAATCACTTAGGTCTTTCAAGTGTGTGAAGTGTGCTAAGACATGGAAGAGTGCAAAGTGGTTAAAACATTTCTACCATAGAATTGACTGGGATGATCATGGCATACCCTGTAAAGTTATGGTGACATCGCTTCAATTATTTGACCACAGGGATACCATCATCTACGTGAAGGGGAAGGAGAAGGGCTCATGGATGCATCGAATCTTTAAGTTTGCTGCTACTCAAGACCTTGAATTCTACAGGTTTCCTTCTCTCCATCGACTCAAGAAGAAGAACAAGAAGATGTGTGGAAATATTGTTGCTGTGGCTACTTATGAAAATGTAAAATATCTTCCAAGTTGGATTACAAATAAATGATTTTTTACCTCATAACCTCTGTGTTCTTGTTCTCAACCCTGTTCCCACTTTCACAGTGTACATTTTTAACCACATGCTATGTCTGTGGTTTCCTTCAAGCACAGAAGATACAATTTTAGAAATGTAATGGTACGTATTTCTCCTCCTTGCACGAGGCATCACAACATTTCACAAGGCAACGCCAGTCAACTGCTGTTTGTGTATGACAAATCGGTTGGAAACTTTCCTCATGTCAGCACGTTGTAGGTCTCGCCACCGACGCCAACCTTGTGTGAATGCTCTGAAAGCTAATCATTTACATATCACATCATCTTCTCCCTCTCGGTTAAATTTCGTGTCTGTAGCACGTCATCTTCGTGGTGTAGCAATTTTAATGGCCAGTAGTGTAATAAAAATGAATTTGGTACCCCTGAAATTGTAACCCTAGGCAGATAACCCCGTTTCGCCCCCCCCCCCCCCCTCCCGCCTCCCGTCCACCTTAGATGCGGGCCCAGCTTATGAGGAGTACCTAGGCAATTACATGTCATCGTTTTTCATTGTGTATGCGCAGTTGTTTTGCTATCTGGACTGCTGTCAGCACTTTGAAGCTCACGAGTGGTTCCTTTGACTGACTTCATGCCATTTTCTACAACCCCCTCCACAGTGCTCGACAGTCCCCGTCCGTCACTACATGTGGTCTGCTCGGTCTCGGTTTAGCTGAGATCGTTCCTTCACATTTCCACTTCACAGTCACACCACCAACAGTCGACTCGGGGTGCTTGTGAAGGGTTCAAATGTCCCCGATGAATTAGTTACTCGCGTGACATCTAATTGATTAGTCGACAATGGAAGTCAGGGAGCTCTTCCGACTGACCCACTCTGCAGTTACTGCTTCCCTACTGACAACGTAATATTCTCTGGCTTCTTTCACATTGGTGGTTCCGCCTTTTGTAACATCTATTGTTTAATTCGTCATTACACTGTGTTTTCTGGATACTTCAGACGAGATCATTTATACATGTACACTACGTGATTAAACGTATCCGGACACCTGGTTGAAAATTACTTACAAGTTCGTAGCGCCCTCCATCGGTATTGCTGGAATTCAATATGGTGTTGGCCCACCCTTAGCCTTGATGACAGCTTCCACTCTCTCAGGCGTACGTTCAATCAGGTGCTGGAAGGTTTCTTGGGGAATTGCAGCCCATTCTTCACGGAGTGCTGCACTGAGGAGAGGTATCGATGTCGGTTCGTGAGGCCTGGCACGAACTCGGCGTTCCAAAACATTCCAGAGTGGTTCTGTAGGGTCCACGTCAAGACTCTGTGCAAGCCAGTCCATTACAGGGATGTTATTGGCGTGTAACCACTCCGCCACAGACCGTGCATTATGAACAGGTGCTCGATAGTGTTGAAAGGTGCAATCGCCATCCTCTAATTCCTCTTCAACAGTGGGAAGCCAGGAGGTGCTTCAAACATCAATGTAGGCCTGTGCTGTGATAGTGCCATGTAAAACAACAAGGGGTGCAAATAACAAGGGGTGAAAAACATGAACATACTATAACACCATTGCCTCCTAATTTTACTGTCGGCACTACACATGATGGCAGATGACATTCGCCATACCCACACCCTGTCATCGAATCACCACATTGTCTGCTGTGATTCGTCACTTCACACTACATTTTTCCACTCTTCAATTGTCCAGTGTTTACGCTCCTTACACCAAGCGAGGCACTGTTTGGCATTTACCGGCGTGATGTGTGGCTTACGAGCAGCCGCTCGATCATGAAATCAAAGTTTTCTCACCTGCCCCCTGACTGTCATAGTACCTGCAGTGGATCCTGATGCAGTTTGTAATTCCTGTGTGATGGTCTGGATAGATTTTTGCCTATAACACATTATGACCCCCTTCCACAGTCAGCGGTCTCTGTCAGTCAACAGACGAGGTCGGCCTGTACGCTTTTGTGCTATACGTGTCTTCACTATCCCATCGGAAACAGTGGATCTTGTTTAGGAGTATGGAAATATCACGTACAGACATATGACACAAGTGGCATCCAATCACCTGTCACATTTGAAGCCCGTGAGTTCCACGGAGCGCCCCATTCTGCTCTCTCACGATGTCTAATGACTACAGAGGTCGTTGATATGGAGTACCTGGCAATATGTGGCAGCACAATGCACCTAATATGAAAAACGTCTGTTTTGGGGGGTATCCGTATACTTTTGATCACATAGTGTATACTCTAATTTCTATTATACCTAAATTCAATTTACATAGTGTACAATCGAATTCAGTGTTTCCAGTTATACCTATCTTATTATTTCATTAGAGTACGAACACTGTTCATAATATATGATGCTTACGAGAATTATTCACTAGGTAATGTTATAAAATGTCCCTTGCTACTAATATTTGTTACTAGGCCCAGGTATTTAAAAAATCTGAAAAGCATTGTGCTGAAAAAAAATTTTTTCGAGCATTTTCCTACCACGTGTGTTTATGTGCCACGCCCACTTTTCTGTCACCCACTTTTCTGCATATATTTTAGATATTTATATCCCCTAAATTGCACGTTATGATTTTTTTTTATTTCCGAGTGTGTTGGCTATCCTTGGAATGCAACAGTCGGTGTTCTTTTGTTTCTGCTGTTTGTAAACAACACACTTTCAAAAACGGGGTTAGTTTTGTTCAAGTGTGATTGCGAGTAGTTGTTACAGAAAACTTGCAGGTATACTACGGGCAGGCAATTAGGAGAAATAAAGAAAATCTGCAGGCAATGAAGAGAGATGTTTGGGCCACATTCTTCCGTAAGTCCTCTACTGATGATAGGCCATGTCGTGGATTGTGTCCATCAGGAGAAAATTCGTGGTGCAAATACAATAGGGCTCAGGCAACTGGAGAATCTTATTCTCACCAGCATTTTCTTCCTGCTGCTGTTATTACAGCAATTAAACCTATTTTCAGAGACTTGGCTCATCCTGACCTTCTAACGAAATGTCTGCAGGGGCAGACACAGAACCCAAATGAATGTTTCAACAGCATAACTTGGAACCACCTTCCTAAAACTGTATTTGTAGGCATGCATACAATGAAACTAGGAGTTCATGATGCTGTTATTACATTCAGTTGTGGTAATATTGGAAAGTGTTGAGTACTGAAAAAGCTGGCAATTAATCCTGGTGAAAATATGATCACTGGGCTGCAACACTGCGATAAAATGAGACAGGTCTGCATCTAATATGGCCAAGAAAGCTAGACAGACATCCAGCAAGGTTAAAAAGAAGCTGGAAGACCTGCTAGAGGCCAAAGAAGGGCCATCATATGCAGCAGGAAAGTTTTAATTAACTGTAAATAACAAATTTCAAAAGTTTTTTCATTAAAGTCAATTTTCCGCAAACTAAAATTTTCAGTACATATGCCCCTTATATCTGAAACTGTCATAGATAAATGAATGAAATTTTCAGAGACTCTGCATAACATAAAAAGCCACCTCTGGTACTACATTCATTAATATTTCCCCATTTTCTGCTGAAAAAACTTAATATTTTTTGTTAATAAATTTAAAAAGTATATCTTGAAGACTATAAAATGGATAAAGTAGATTTTAGTACAGTTGACTCTATTAGCATCATGTAACATACAGAAAAAATATTAATGTCTTGCATCAAATAATTTATTTCAGAAATGGGTCAAAACTTGCCTAAATTAACATGGGTTAGATAGGCAGGGTGTGGTCCCCTTGAACAGAAAAACAATTTCGAAAGGCATTTCGTTCCATGAACTAGACAGCTATGATTGAAATGGCAAATAAGCGTTCTGTCGAAAATAGAGGATAAATTCTCGCTTCCGTTTCCAACTGTCGGCTTCCACCAATGACGTCATACCTAAGTCAAGGTCGCTACTTACAACGTTAAGTGCCCACCACACCCGCGTCACATTTAGTGGTAAGATGGCCCGGTGGATAGGATAGCCCGTCAAAAACTGAACACAGACCAAGCATGAAAACAGGAAGACGCTGTACTGAGCTGTGAAAGAAAAAGCAAAATAGATACAGTGAATGGTTGAAGAACAAGAAGTGCAATATAGGGCTGCCTGAAACATTAGCGGTGCCGTGCGAAGTCATCATGGTGTATGACTGTATGGTGCGAAAACTGGCAATTTACCCTGAATAACGAAAAGTGTGACGTCATCTACATGAGTGCTAAAGGAAAACCGTTAAACTTCGGTTAAACGATAGATCAGTCGAATCCAAGGGCCGTAAATTCAACAAAATACCTAGGAATTACAATTACAAACAACTTAAATTGGAAGGAATACACACAAAATGTTGTGGGGAAGGCTAACCAAAGACTGCGTTTTATTGGCAGGCCACAAAATGTAACAGATCTACTGAAGAGACTGCCTACACTACGCTTGTCCGCCGTCTTTTAGAATAGTGTTGCCCGGTGTGGGATCCTTACCAGAGAGAATTGACGGAGTACAGGTAAGTCCTAAAAGAAATAGGGACTCACGCCTCCTGAAAATGACGTAATAAAGGAACGTGGAGTCAATAATTAGAGCGACACCAACTTGAAAATTCTAAAAGAGTGCATAGCAGGAGTGTGCAATTGTTTGTTATACGATACAAGTCTCTGGACTGTAGACCACAACAACATCTGTTTTGATGTTGCTTTCGGTACAACTATTGTTGGTGTAGCTGTGTACTGTCCATTCTTTGAGTATTGCCATGTATGGTATCACTTCATTTGTTGATTCCACGTTCTATTATTTTTCATGATTTTTATTGGCTGTTAATTATTTGGTCAAGGGTTTAACTTTTTCGTATCGCTTGCTATGCTCTTGGAAGCACGAAAAACATTACTAGCTTTCGAATCGACAACTACACTTAACCTAGCGTATATCAGACAATAAATAAGTAAATAATCCTAGAAGAAACAACAAACACTTTTGAAAAACCACGAAAAATAACGAACCGAGGGATGGAGAACTAGAATTGACCTATGTAACTGTCGTCTTTGGTTGCTGCCACACCTTACCCTCGGCAATCGTGGCACATTCGGAAAAAAAGGCCAAATATTTGTGAGAAGCAAGATTATAGATACAACTGAGGATCGCCTCACACGCAGCAATTTCAGTTACACTCTTTAAGTTCCTGTCCAACCCCGCCTTCGTAAATCATGCCGTATTAGGAAAAAATAGCCATATATATTTACGAGAATACGATTATAAATACGATTGCTACTTGACTGACACGCAGCAACTTAAGCTGTGCACTTAGGTTCTTGACTAACCGCAACCTGGTAAATCGAGATATGTTTATAATAAACAGCGTAGTTTACGTCAGACACTAAGACAACCACAGATAAAATTTAATAACAAGCCACTTGAACATCGTAAACTCATGGCGTCCTACACTCGGGATGTCATTGGTCAAAGCTGACAGGTAGAAACGGACACTAGATTTGTTCCAACATAGAACTTAATGCCTGAAATTCATTTAAAATAAGTTAGAAAGTGTTTAAAATACGTTACTTCTTACGATATTGCCATGGCAAATGTGTGTTTCACGGCAGCACGGTGATGTACTGAACATGTCACGTTGTCTACGCGAGCGAATACAGCAAGCACTTCGGATGGGCATCTTCGTAGCAGCATGTACAATTTGTAGTAATTCCGAGCTTACTCTGATTACAGGATTTATGAAGTTAACGGTTCTCCATCACAAACTGCTTTAGACGAACCGTAATAAACAGTCCGGACGCCTGTTTTGCAAAAGTAAATTAGCTCGAATATAATTGCTGTGTCGAAGACCGTATTCACCCAACATACGTGATGTGAGAATTAATGTTATGCACCCGCGGAATCGTGCAGCGATTTAACGCCTGTGCTTTGGCTGCCAAGGATTGGCGGAAAACAGATGCTGGTTCAAGACTTACCAGAGACGGCTATTGGCGTTGCCCATGCCGCTACATCATTTCACGGTTTCTTAAGGTTTTGCAGAACGCGGACAGAACCATTCGTGATGCTCGCCATTCGACTCGTCTCAGACTGTTGCTAAGACACGACACGGGACGTCGAAGAGATTCCTGTATTGTTGAAAACTGCATCACGTCGCGATTGCTGTTGTTTACTCTAAGAGGGTATGAGTACAATTATCGCCATATAATTACAGGAGGCGTATATGGGCTGTGGTGTCCGGGGCAATTTCGCCGAAAACAACGCCCGCACAGCCTTACTTCCTGCCCCGTCTAACACATTCCGAACATCACAGAGGCTCTCCTGCGAAACATGCAAGACCGGGTCGCGATTGCTGTTGTTTACTCTAAGAGGTTCAAATGGCTCTGAGCACTATGGGACTTAACTGCTGTGGTCATCAGTCCCCTAGAACTTAGAACTACTTAAACCTAACTAACCTAAGGACATCACACACATCCATGCCCGAGGCAGGATTCGAACCTGCGACCGTAGCAGTCGCGCGGTTCCGGACTGAGCGCCTAGAACCGCTCGGCCACCGCGGCCGGCTACTCTAAGAGGGTATGAGGACAATTGTCGCCATATAATTACAGGAGGCGTATATGGGCTGTGGTGTGCGGGGCAATTTCGCCGAAAACAACGCCCCACAGCCTTACTTCCTGCCCCGTCTAACACTTTCCGAACATCACAGAGGCTCTCCTGCGAAATATGCAAGACCGGGAGTCCTGAAAGAAAGGATATTGCGGAGACACGGCATAGCTCCAGGCTTAAGCCAAGCAACGCCTCCGCAAGTTTCTTTCTTCCAGGAGCGCCGGTCTTGCACGTTTTGCAGGAGAGCCTCTGTGAAGTTTGGAGGGTAGGAGTCGAGGTACTGGCGGAAGTACGGCTGTGAGGGCGGGGCGCGAGTCCTACTTGGGTAGCTCAGCTGGTAGACCACTCGCCCGCAAATGGCAAAGGTGCCGAGTTCGATTCTCGGTCTGGCACACAGTTTTAATCTGCCAGGAATTTTACATCAACGCTCGCTCTGTTCAGAGTGAAAATTGCATTCTGGCAAGTAGTTTATTTTTTTTTTTATTTTACACGTCTAGTTCATTAGGACCAAATTTACGAGGAAATGTCTGTGGTCATGGAACGAGACAGTACATGAAATTAACATCAGAAACGTTGACAACAGATAACATCTACACGATGATGAGCAAAAACTAGCGTAATCAACAATGTAACACACGAATTTTCTTTCTTTTATCCAGGAACTCCCTGACATACTAGAAGGAGTGAGCTGTTTTCTTCGTGGCAGCTTACTGAAAATGGATGCACCGGAGTACAGTAGTAAATGAGGTGCGGGCCAAGTGCAGACTGGATTCCTGCCTGGTATTAACCGAGCGGAAAGCTGCTGCTTCTCGGGAGTTGGTTCATATTGTTAACAGCGAACGGAACTGAAGAAAATGCCTGTTGAGAGGCCAGTGTCAGAATTCCAGGGGTCGACAAGGGGTTCGCGATCGTGTACCACATTTTGCTCGAGCTTCCCATTTCTGAGCCAAGAATACCCTTTGAGAACGGGAAGAGTTACCCCAGAGAAAGTAATATTACATGCCATAAATAAATGAACAAAGTAGACTAATTTCCACGTTCGACTACCACTTATTGCAGATACTGTACTAATAATAAATAAAGCAGCATCATGTTTTTGAACACGGGCTTTCCATGACCGCTTAGTTCTTAGGAATTTGGAGTGTTCAGATTCACTTATGATTTGCCCACGCTGTGTAATCAGAACGACAGTTTTGATTGAACTGTGTGATAGAAAGTGTAAAATTTGAGTCTTATTGTGATCTAGCATCAGTTTTGTTTCTACAAGCTATGAACTTAATTCTTGAACTGCACCATTTCATACGTTGCCTATGTTGCACTCGACATCCTTCTCTATGAAGTTAGTGTCATCAGTAAACAGAAATATCTCATAATCACCTGTATTATATAAACATATATCATTCACATATATAAGAAACAGGAACGGTCCCAGCACCGACCTCTCAGCCCCCCCCCCCTCCGCCCCTGCTTTACATAAACGTCTCCCAGTCAGAGTCCATGTTATGCCCGTTCTTATTACTGTCGACACATCATCTTTCGCTGTATGTTCTTAAGATATGTGTAGAACCAGTTGTGTGTTACTCATCTTATTCCATAATGGCCCAACTTCTCTAATAACATTTTGTTACCAACACAATCAATCACCTTAGTTAAATCAAAGAACACCCCTGGTGTTCGCGAATTTTTGTTTATTGCGTTAAGTGAGTCACAGAGAAAAAAGAATACAGCATTTTTAGTTGTTAAAGCACTTCTAAAATGAAGCTGATCGCTTGACAGAAAATTATGTGAACTAAAATGATCAATTAAGCTTATATGTACAGTCTTTCCGACAACTTCAACAAACATCGATGTCACAGAAAAAGGTCTCAAATTGTCGACATTATCCCATTCTCCTTTTTTATAAAGTGGTCTCACTTCTGAGTACTCAAATCGTTCCGGAAACTGACCATAACTAAAGGAAAAATTACTAGTATAACATACGCATCACAGTGCTTTTGTATTCCGCTACGTACCACGTCATATCTGCGAGAGCCCTTAGTCTGCAGCGATCTGATTATTCACTCAGTCCCCCCTCTGTCAGTAGAACTGAAGCGTGTTTCAGAAAGCAGTCTCGAAAAGCCTAAGTTTTATTTAATTCACCTGATATATTGCTCATATGGTTTTAATTTCATCCAGAGAATTCGGTATTGTATTTGCATATCACGCTTTTTGCCTCCCTAATAACACTTTTAAGCAGTGTACAGTTCTGTATGTAACGGGCTACTGCAACTCGATTGTGGCTGTTTCTAACATTATAAATTCCCACTAGTCAGCCACATAGATTGCCTGTTAGTGCTAGTATCCTGTTTTCAGTGTTATAATGGAAAGCGCCTTCCAAACGCCATGACAAATGTGATAAGGAAAGCGTTTATTTGTCAGTCGTCTATGTTACCAGCAGTATAAACGTCCTGCCACTCTTCTTCTTTAATGAGGTTCGAAAAAACGTCTGTTGGCGCTGGATTAACTTTTCTAAATAGTTTGCAATTATACACTCCTGGAAATGGAAAAAAGAACACATTGACACCGGTGTGTCAGACCCACCATACTTGCTCCGGACACTGCGAGAGGGCTGTACAAGCAATGATCACACGCACGGCACAGCGGACACACCAGGAACCGCGGTGTTGGCCGTCGAATGGCGCTAGCTGCGCAGCATTTGTGCACCGCCGCAGTCAGTGTCAGCCAGTTTGCCGTGGCATACGGAGCTCCATCGCAGTCTTTAACACTGGTAGCATGCTGCGACAGCGTGGACGTGAACCGTATGTGCAGTTGATGGACTTTGAGCGAGGGCGTATAGTGGGCATGCGGGAGGCCGGGTGGACGTACCGCCGAATTGCTCAACACGTGGGGCGTGAGGTCTCCACAGTACATCGATGTTGTCGCCAGTGGTCGGCGGAAGGTGCACGTGCCCGTCGACCTGGGACCGGACCGCAGCGACGCACGGATGCACGCCAAGACCGTAGGATCCTACGCAGTGCCGTAGGGGACCGCACCGCCACTTCCCAGCAAATTAGGGACACTGTTGCTCCTGGGGTATCGGCGAGGACCATTCGCAACCGTCTCCATGGAGCTGGGCTACGGTCCCGCACACCGTTAGGCCGTCTTCCGCTCACGCCCCAACATCGTGCAGCCCGCCTCCAGTGGTGTCGCGACAGGCGTGAATGGAGGGACGAATGGAGACGTGTCGTCTTCAGCGATGAGAGTCGCTTCTGCCTTGGTGCCAATGATGGTCGTATGCGTGTTTGGCGCCGTGTAGGTGAGCGCCACAATCAGGACTGCATACGACCGAGGCACACAGGGCCGACACCCGGCATCATGGTGTGGGGAGTGATCTCCTACACTGGCCGTACACCACTGATGATCGTCGAGGGGACACTGAATAGTGCACGGTACATCCAAACCGTCATCGAACCCATCGTTCTACCATTCCTAGACCGGCAAGGGAACTTGCTGTTCCAACAGGACAATGCACGTCCGCATTTATCCCGTGCCACCCAACGTGCTCTAGAAGGTGTAAGTCAACTACCCTGGCCAGCAAGATCTCCGGATCTGTCCCCCATTGAGCATGTTTGGGACTGGATGAAGCGTCGTCTCACGCGGTCTGCACGTCCAGCACGAACGCTGGTCCAACTGAGGCGCCAGGTGGAAATGGCATGGCAAGCCGTTCCACAGGACTACATCCAGCATCTCTACGATCGTCTCCATGGGAGAATAGCAGCCTGCATTGCTGCGAAAGGTGGATATACACTGTACTAGTGCCGACATTGTGCATGCTCTGTTGCCTGTGTCTATGTGCCTGTGGTTCTGTCAGTGTGATCATGTGATGTATCTGACCCCAGGAATGTGTCAATAAAGTTTCCCCTTCCTGGGACAATGAATTGACGGTGTTCTTATTTCAATTTCCAGGAGTGTATTTAACATTAGTGTACGCACAGATTCTTTTACCATTAACATTTGTGTGTCATGTTTTGAAGGCAATTCACCCATTCACAAACAGAATGCCTGTCTAGCAATGAAGAATGAACCAGAATGTTATCCTTGGTTGTGCTACCGTTCCCCTGCACTCTTGTCACAAAGAATATAATCTGCATTAGATGATGTGAATTTAGGATATCTTTCAGCGTTCTTTTAGTTGCACAGTCACTTGTAAAATTAGTATTAAAGTCACCACGTAAACTACAAGGTGTACAACTTTTGTTTCCGCCCTCTTTTTCCCCAACATTTGAGGCTTTCATGAAACAAATTGGTCACGCATGTATCATTCAAAGTATTTTCCATCGCTGGCCAAAACTTTCTCCCATCTTTCAGGCAGTGTACGAATCCCACGTCGAAAAAAATTGTTCATCTTTTGAAGCGATCCACGAACCGATCCAGTTTGTGACTTCTTCATGAGACCGGAAGTGTTTGTCAGCCAGGCCATGCGCCATTGATCTAAACAGGTGATAGTCAGAGGGAGCAATGTCTGGAGAATACGGCGGCTGGGGTAGGACTTCCCATTTTAACGTTTCCAAGTACGTTTTGACTTCTTTTGCAACGTGGGGTCGAACGTTGTCGTGCTGCTAAATCACCTTATCGCGCCTCTCGCTGTACTGCGGCCGTTTGTCTTTTAATGCTCTGCTCAAACGCATTGATTGCGTTCGATATCGAGCACCTGTCATTGTTTCACTTGGTTTTAAAACCTCACAGTACACGACGCCGAGCTGGTGCCACCAAATGCAGGGCATGATCTTGGAGCCGTGAATATTCGGTTTGGCCGTCGACGTGGAAGCATGGCCGGGATATGCCCATGATTTTTTGCCTTTGGTGTATCGTAATGAACCCATTTTTCGTTCCCGGTCACAATGCGATGCAGAAATCCCTTCCGTTTTTGCCTCTCAAGCAACTGTTCGCAAACACACAAACGTCGTTCAACGTCTCTTGGTTTCAGCTCACACAGGACCAAACTTCCTTCTTTCTGAATCATGTCCATAGCTTTGAGACGTTTTGAAATGGCTTGCTGTGTCACTCCCACTAATTGTGCCAATTCCTCTTGAGTATGACGTGAGTCTTCACTCAGCAATGTTCCCAATTCTGCATCTTCGAAAAGATTCTCTATTCCACCACTACGCCGGTCTACGACGTTAAAATCGCCGTTCTTGAACCGTTGAAACCACTCACGACACTTTCTTTCACTAATAGCGTCTCTCCCAGACGTACTTGAGACCAGTCGATGAGACTCAGCCGCTGTTTTCTTCATACTGAAACAGAACAGTAACGCCTCTCGCAAATGACGATGATTATGCTCGTAAACTGACATTTTCAATCAAGAACAACTTTATGATGCAGGCACAAATAGACTAATGTTTGCGTGAGGTTATGCTGACCGAGGTCCAACCTAGCTGCCTGACGTCTGGGATCTGTTTCTTTCGACCGCTACTTACCGTTGTAGCCACCTATCGGCAAACGGCGGAAGCAAAGTTGTACACGTTGTAATTTTTGGTGCTTTCTGTAAAGTGAACCAAGAGCTCTTCTTAGCTGGAACGAAAATGTCCTAAAATCAGAGTTAGGGGACCTATCAGTAACTGTAATTAAAACTTAAATATCACTAAATTCGACTGCTTCAGCAGAACACTCGTAGACATAATACGGTGCGGTGCTTTGCTGTGTTAACAGACTGAAATGGAATACCATTTTTCACGTACATGTCCAGACCCCCCTCCGAGAAGACCTCTTTGAAAACTAGCCAGCTAATCTGTAAACTGGTAAAGGACGCCTATGAACTTTCACATTATTTAAGTGATGCTCTGATATTCCAGCAATGCCAGTATCAACATCTATATGCAATTCACTAATTTTAACCCTATTACTTCTTATATTTGACGAAATGTGCTAATTCCTTAATTACGTAGATACCTGACTTTTTCTAAAGGTGAATTCTTGATTAGAGAGACTCCCCTTAAGCAGAGATACCTATCAGGCGACTTCAAAAATGGTTCAAACGGCTCTGACCACTATGGGACTTAACTACTAAGGCCATCAGTCCCCTAGAACTTAGAACTACTTAAACCTAACTAACCTAAGGACATCACACACATCCATGCCCGAGGCAGGATTCGAACCTGCGACCGTAGCAGTCGCTGGGCTCCAGACTGTAGCGCCTAGAACCGCACGGCCACTCCGGCCGGCTCAACTCCAAAATCAACAATCTCCATATCCCTGTACCCGTCTGTTCAAGCGCATTCGGACGCCGTTAAAAAAAAAGTATATCATCGTATTTTAAAAAATCACACTCGCTTCAATGTCTCGATGTATTCTTAACATTCTCTGTGACTCACCAGAATACGTAGCCGCAAACCACTGCCCATCGTCAGGAGTACAGGTTCCACAAACGTATGCCCTATTATACCAAATGTAAGCAAACCCGAACTCACATACGGGCCGCACTGGGTAGCCGCGCGGTCTGGGCGCCTTGTCAGGAGCCGGCCTCGGTGACCGAGCGGTTCTAGGCGCTCCAGTCCGGAGCCGCGCTGCTGCTACGGTCGCAGGTTCGAATCCTGCCTCGGGCATGGGTGTGTGTGATGTTCTTAGGTTAGTTAGGTTTAAGTACTTCTAAGTTCTAGGGGACTAATGACCACAGCAGTTGAGTCCCATAGTGCTCAGAGCCATTTGAACCATTTGAACCGCTTGTCACGGTCCGTGCGGCTCCCCCCGTCGGAGGTTCGAATCCTCCCTCGGACATGGCAGTGTGTATTTTCAGCAGTGCAAGTTAGTTTAAGTTACATTAAGTAGTGCGTAAGCTTAGGGACCGATGATCTCTGCAGTTTGGTCCCATAAGACCTTACCACAAATTTCCAAAAAAACATTTTCTCACATACTGTCGTCTGTTTATTGTCACGGCTGTCATACAAAGTGCTCAAAACGTTGATAACGAGAATTGCTATAAAATGATTTTCGACAAGTAATACTGCACGTTGAGTTACATCTGGAGTTACCGCCAGCACAGGCCCGTGTTATAAGGCATTTCGTGCCTTTGGCAGTCATCGGTGTTTCCTAATAGAATGCTTGTTTTAATTTTTCCCACAGATGAAATCATAGTAGTGTTAAGTTTGACGAGTGAGCAGACCGATTCGCGTTTTCTGAACGACCGTTCCAGTGCTCTCCGAGTGTTCTCTCCAGAGGCTCCGCCGCCAGAAGTGAGAAAGCGGGGTTCACGATGATGAAACATTGGTTGCCTTATGTCCCCCAGTAGCTGCGGCGGCAGCACGCCTGAATACTCGAGATGCCCGGGTGTGTTTAGATTCCCGTCAGTAGAGCGCAGACCACGATGCGGGTCTCGAAAAACACGCACTCAATGACAATATACCGATGGCCTCGCTTTTGTCGACTTCGTCGAGTAGTATGGAATTTTCAACTGACGATTACAGCGTGTTGCGAAGATTGACTTGCCCACGGTGTGTAAACGATTGTTCTTCCTTAAGGTACGTTCTCCTTGTTGCGACTGTTGCCATTATCGTTCAACAATGATCGTGGAACGATAATCGTAGAACGCTGTTGCTCTGAATAGTGCTGCGTTCGTTCGACCGTCTGCCGACACGGTCATTAAACGACGATCGTCCGTCTCGAATAGTTCCTACGGTCGCTCGCGGTTTCTGTTGTGTGGAAGGCCACATGCCTCACGGCTCCGTTTGATGTTTTACCGGATTCCTGATACAGTATACTTGTGGTGGTGGTGGTTGTTGGGGTGTTTAAGGGGGACTAAACAGTTAAGGTCATCAGTCCCCCAGTATACTTGTGAAACTGTCGTACGCGCAGATCTCCACTCCATCGCTACCTCGGAGACGCAAGTAGGCCGACTATAGCACGACGTTCAAACTCACTTAAATCTTCATAAACTGCCATTCTAGCAGTAGTAACCTATTTAACAAGTGCGCCAGACACCTGTTGTCTTAGACTCACGCGCCAAAGACACTAGTATAGGCATGCGTATTCAAATACAGAGTGCTACAATAGCAGATTATCAATATTTAAGTGAGTTTGTTCGTGGCGTTACAGTCAGCGCACGAGCGATGGGACACAGCATCTCCGAGCTAGTGATGAAGTGCTGGTTTTCCCGTACGACCATTTCAGGAGTGTACTGTGAATATGAGGACTCCGGTAAAACGTCAGATCTCCGACATCGCTGCGGCCGGAAAAAGATCATGCGAGAACGGGACCAACGACGACTGAAGAGAATCGTTCAACGTGAGACGTCCGACTCTTCCGCAAATTGCTGCAGATTTCAATGCTGGGCCAGCAGCAAGTGTCAGCGTGCGAATCATTCAGCGAAACGTCATCGATATGGGCTTCCGGAGCCGAAGGCCCTTGGACTGTTTATGGCTGCAAGCATGTTGCCTGGTCGGACGAGTTTCGTTTCAAATTGTATCGAGCAGGTGGACGTGTATCGCTGAAACAACCGGTTTTCGGCTGTATCAATTTTTTCCACGCCAGTTTAACCTGAAATTGAAAAGCGCTCAAACTAACCTGTTTCTGAAGTAACCGATTGTCGTTTTATCGTTCCAATTACGTCCTGTAATAAAGTAGAAATCGAACAAACACTGAAAAATTTTTCTCTCTTAGCTTCGTGATACATAGAATCAAAACAATTAAATAAGCAAACAAAAGAAAACACCGAGCGTCAACCGTTCGCTGCTTTTCTCGAAAAGTGATGGGTGGTTGAATTCCAAAAGACATTATTCGCCTAACGACTCCAAGTTTGAGAAACTCCGCTCAAAAATCGAGGATCGCGCGAGGGTTACAACCAGATGAAGGCGTGTTATGTAGACACTGGGAAAAGATCAGCTACCTTGTATTTTTACTGAATGCTATGAATGAATTGTTAAGTTTCTAATTTATTACTCTTTTATGGCAGACAAATATTTAATCCCTTAAAGCACGTGAAGAATTGCATGTCAGTGCTGTGTCACTTCGGAAAACATTTTACCAGTAGAATGGAAAAACGAGTCCAAGTTGCAAATTTTTACTTTTTACTCATTCGATGACTAGTTTCGGGCCGAGACTCATTTTTAAATCACCATAACATAGTCGAAAATGGCATTTCCGAAGAAGTAAAAAAATGTGCAATGAACATTTACAGTGCGTACAGAGAAGTTATCTGTATGCACTGACCATTGCATATTTTTGGCGTTTTCGGAAATACAATTTTCGGATGTGTTATGATGATTTGAAAATGGTAATGATGATTCATCGAATGAGTGAAGGGTAAAAATTTACAACTCGGACTGGTTTTTCTGGTTCTACTGAGTAACGGAAGTTGCTGACCCGAGCTGCTCCAGCACGCTGGAAGTTGGACAGTATTTTACGTCACCTCGAAAACATGTTTCCAGAGCGGCGCTGGTGCCATCGGCAGTGCGAGGCACCGCCGCGCAGGCCGTGCGGGGGCGGGCCCCGCTACGCACCGCACGCACCCGCGTCCCTTGTCAGGCGGCGCCCGCGGTGGCTCCGGTGTCGGTGGATTCCGCCGACGACCGACGTCGGCCGGAGGCGGCCGGCCGATCTTTTCAAATCAGTACGCCGCTGCGTGCGCCGTCACACTACGGCACCTCTTCTCTCCCGAACGTACAGACTTCGGACGACAATCGGTGAAGTTCAGATGAGTTAGTTTTCTTCGGTCAAACCGACCGTTTTTCTCACGCACTAAATATGGAGCGCCAGAAACTGATAAGAGTGCGTTTCTGGTATCCTGAGGATGAAAATATATCGGGATATAATCCGGAATATATGGACTGCAATCGCAGGTTTATTCGAAACCTCATCTAGCAAAATCTTTATTGGAAATATTAGGCATAGATCTTAACCTCCAAAAATAATTTATTCGAGTCAAAATGGTGGCGTATCACATATAGGATAAACCTTGGTAAGTTGGTGGCATTGCTTATTTCGTGACACTTTGTGGATTCCTCTTCACGGATTTACCAACCACGCTAGAAGTGCAGCCTCTGGCTCACATGTAGCATCACACGGCCCCTACTTGCGGCCTCGGCAGCACAGTCAGTTGTTTCCTCCCGTCAGGGGTAAGTGGATTTCGCTTTCGCGCTGCAGAATCCCACGTGCTTTCAAAGTGCTGATTACTCCTCATACTAACAAAGTAACATTTTTTGATTTTGCACAGTTGTTTATGTGATATAAACAAATTTTTCTGATTGAGGTTTGTGTTTTTGCGTTCGTTAGTTTAGACGTAATAGCCTTAGCTCCGCTAAAGTGCGCGTCATTTACGATGACGGCCGAGTGTAGGTCCGTTCTACGCATCTGACGTCACAAAACACAGTCAGCCAATGAACAGAGAACGACGTTGCCAGAGTTCGACTACAGTGCAGAGCACGGACGAGTGTCTTCAGTTTTAGAAACGTTCAGTCATAAATAAAGTAATTGAACAAAAGCAAGGTCTTGATAGCAGACTTTCTATAAAAGAAAGTTTGGGAAAAGCATTCTTTATACCAATTGCTTCATATTCTATTAATTAATTAAACCAAACAAGCAATAAGCCTCCAAATTCAGGAGATAGCAAGAACATTCATTCGCAATAATGAACGGCGGTAATCGTTTATTTCCTATTGTACTTCGACGAAACGTGAGTAATTCGTAGTCATACCAACAGTGTTTGTCGGTATTTTGCGTGATTCTTTAAAGTCCTCCAGGAAGCCAATTAAACGACAAGCTGCGGTAGTGTAATGGTTAAGGTGTTTGGATTGAAAGCAAAAGGCTCTGAATTCAAACCTTATTCGATGCTTAACATTTTCATTATTTAAAAACAATATCGAAGTGTCTTACTTCATGAATTTTATTCATTTGAATGTAATTTTTTAAATATCTAGTGGCAACTAAAATCAACCATACGGAAAGTATACACTGTGGACTTTTACCTCTGCAAACTCTTCAAAATTTCGTGCAACGGTTTACTACATTTAATGCTGCACAATAACTGCGTTGAACATCGAAACAAAATTAAATCATTTATGGGGGGGAAGGTAATCAGTCAAGAAGATGTGTAAAAATCAAATTTTTGGGCCAAATAGTTTTTGTGAAATCGAATGATAAGTGTGTCAAAGCAGTCGGAACACCATGAGTCTGCACAGGCGAGCAGTGCAGTGATGACAAAATCGCGCACAGCGCGGAATGCGGGAAGCACGTCTCTGTAGCAGCGAAAGGCTTAATGCGGCCGTGGCGGCTTTACTTCATAAACTGCGCGCTCCCCCCTAAACGTAAGTTTGCGAACTATACTATACGATTTCGCTGCTTCTCTTAGCGCGTGCGTCGTTTGCAACTGGCAACGCAGCAATCTCCCGCGTCTGGGCGGGCATGCGCGAGCCGCCAAGATAAAAGAATTGAACTATAGTAAACATCTTAGCATTTTAACTGCTATCTTGCGCCACCCTAGACAGTCTTCGCAAATACTGGCTAATAAACGTTTTTAAAAGCGGATATTTAATTATTTGTAGCAGCATGCCCATGGTATAGATAGAGCACTTCATTTTAAACCAGATAATATATTAAATTTACATATCACGAATTAACCAAGCTATCACGAACTTAACCTTTTTTCTTCTTCTGCATGTTAGATGTCTCCAAAATGTCGCTATTATGTCAACCAAAATATTATTACAGCAGCAAGGTTGGTAAAAGAGGAGAAGTACTCAATTTACAAGGCATCAAAGCAATGTGAAGTGCCGTGGCCTACCCCAAAAGACTTTCTTAGCAGGACTGAAGGTGAATGTGTAGGCGTACCTAAATTAGGGAAACCTCTGTTTTACCTGTACAAATGGAACAAAGAATATGCAATTACATACTTTCCATGCAGGAATTGACTGTAATTCAGATTCTAAAACTGGCTTATAAGTTAGCTACAGCAACTGGTAGAGAACATCCCTTCAGTGAAGAAGAACAAGCTGCAGGGGACTGGTGGTGGAAAGATTTTAAAACACGTTATGGGCTTCCCTTAAGAGTTCCTGAAAATATAGCTGCTTATAGGTCTTCAGTGGGAAATAAGTCAATAATTACTGACTTTTATCAAGAATTAGAAGCATTAGTCGCAGATCTAGGAGTTCAAAATCGTCCAGATCTAGTATGGAATTGTGATAAGACAGGGCTCTCATATGTGGTGTAAGCATCCAAGATCGTTAGAGCAATTGGAAAAAAGTATGTATATAGCAGAACTTTTGCTGATCGAGGTGAAATTCACACAGCTCTTGCCTGTGTCAATGCTAGCGGTCACTGGAAACCACCTATGGTAATATTTAAGGGTGTTCGAATGTCAGAAAATCTTCTGAAAGACGTAATTCCTGGCACCGTTCATCACCAAAAGGGACGATAAATGGAGAACTTTTTTCTGGAATGGACCAATCATTTCATACAATGCATACCTCCTGCAAGACCTATAATTTTAGTAATGGATTCCCATGGATCCCATATTTCAGCAGTAGCCCAAACACTTTTAAGTCTAAACCGAAGAGTTTCCTCATGGCTCACTCCTTCTATTCTGTCGAGGAGCTCCTGGAACAGCTGAAAAATTAAGCAAATTCCGGTGTTACATTGTTGATTTTATTTATTTAAACTTACGACTTGTCACCTGAATATGGTTCTTATATTTCATTTTATCTGTTTCTACTATCGTGTTATAATTTCATGTATTGACTCGTTCCATGACCATGAACACTTCTCCTTAATTTGGTCCCACGGAACAACAACAAAAAAAAAATAAAAAATAAAAAAGGTCATTGATCTGGCCAAGAAGAACCAGATCTTTCTTCTGACATTTTCTTCTCACATTCTGCAGCCATTGGATGTATGGGTATATGTTGTTGTTGTGGTCTTCAGTCCTGGGACTCGTTTGATGCAGCACTCCATGCTACTCTATCCTGTGCAAGCTTCTTCATGTCCCAGTACTTACTGCAACCTACATCCTTCTGAATCTGCTTAGTGTATTCATCTATTGGTCTCCCTCTATGATTTTTACCCCCCACACTACCCTCCAATACTAAATTGGTGATCCCTTGATGCCTCAGAACATGTCCTACCAACCGATCCCTTCTTCTAGTCGTCCCACAAACTCCTCTTCCCCCCAGTTCTATTCAATACCGCTTCATTAGTTATTTGATCTACCCATCTAATCTTCAGCCTTCTTCTGCAGCACCATATTTCGAAAGCTTCTATTCCCTTCTTGTCCAAACTATTTATCGTCCATGTTTCACTTCCATACATGGCTACACTCCATACGAATACTTTCAGAAACGATTTCCTGACACTTAAATCAATACTCGATGTTAACAAATTTCTCTTCTTCAGAAACGCTTTCCTTGACATTGCCAATGTACATTTTATATACTCTTTACTTCGACCATCGTCAGTTATTTTGCTCCCCAAATAGCAAAACCCCTTTACCACTTTAAGTGTCTCATTTCTTAATGTAATACCCTCAGCATCACCAAACTGAAATCGACTACATTCCATTATCCTCGTTTTGCTTTTGTTGATGTTCATCTCATATCCTCCCTTCAAGACACTGTCCATTCCGTTCAGCTGCTCTTCCAAGTCCTTCGCTGTCTCTGACAGAATTACAATGTCATCGGCGAACCTCAAAGTTTTTATTTCTTCTCCATGGATTTTAATACCTACTCCGAACTTTTCCTTTTTTTCCTTTACTGCTTGCTCAATATACAGATTGAATAGCACGGGGAGAGGCTACAACCCTGTCTCACTCCCTTCCCAACCACTGCTCCCCTTTCATGTCTTATAACTGCCATCTGGTTTCTGTACAAATTGTAAATAGCCTTTCGCTCTCTGTATTTTACCCCTGACACCTTTAGAATTTGAAAGAGAGTATTCCAGTCAACATTGTCAAAATATTTCTCTAAGTCTACAAATGCCAGAAACGTAGGTTTTCCTTTCCTTAATCGAGCTTCTAAAATAAGTCGTAGGGTCAGTATTGCCTCACGTGTAACCATATTTCTACGGAATCCAAACTGATCTTCCCCGAGGTCGTCTACTACCAGTTTTTCCATTCGTCTGTAAAGAATTCGCGTTAGTATTTTGCAGCCGTGGCTTTTTAAACTGATAGTCCGGTAATTTTCACATCCGACAACACCTGCTTTCTTTGGGATTGGAATTATTATATTCTGAGGGTATTTCGCCTGTCTCATACATCTTGCTCACCAGATGGTAGAGTTTTGTCAGGACTGGCTCTCCCAAGGCTGTCAGTAGTTCTAATGGAATGTCGTCTATTCCCGGGGCCTTGTTTCGACTCAGATCTTTCAGCGCTCTGTCAAACTCTTCACGTAGTATCATATCTCCCATCTCATCTTCATCTGCATCCGCTTCCACTTCCATAATATTGTCCTCAAGTACATCGCCCTTATATACACCCTCTATATATTTCTTCCACCTTTTTGCTTTCCCTTCTTTGCTTAGAACTGGGTTTCCATCTGAGCTCTTGATATTCATACAAGTGGTTCTCTTTTCTCCAGAGGTCTCTTTAATTGTCCTGTAGGCAGTATCTATCTTACCCCTAGTGAGATAAGCCTCTACATCCTTACATTTGTCCTCTAGCCATCCCTGATTAGCCATTTTGCACTTGCTGTAGATCTCATTTTTGAGACGTTTGTATTCCTTTCTGCCTGCCTTATTTACTGCATTTTTATATTTTCTCCTTTCATCAATTAAATTCAATATTTCTTCTGGTACCCAAGGATTTCTACTAGCCTTCGTCTTTTTACCTACTTGATCCTCTGCTGCCTTCACTACTTCATCCCTCAAAGCCACCCATTCTTCTTGTACTGTATTTCTTTCCCCCATTCCTGTCAGTTGTTCCCTTATACTCTTCCTGAAACTCTGTACAACCTCTGGTTTAGTCAGTTTATCCAGGTCCCATCTCCTCAAATTCCCACCTTTTTACCGAGCGAGGTGGCGCAGTGGTTAGCACACTGGACTCGCATTCGGGAGGACGACGGTTCAATCCCGTCTCCGGCCATCCTGATTTAGGTTTTCCGTGATTTCCCTAAATCGTTTCAGGCAAATGCCGGGATGGTTCCTTTGAAAGGGCACGGCCGATTTCCTTCCCAATCCTTCCCTAACCCGAGCTTGCGCTCCGTCTCTAATGACCTCGTTGTCGACGGGACGTTAAACACTAACCACCACCACCACCACCACCTTCCCACCTTTTTGCAGTTTCTTCAGTTTTAATCTACAGCTCATAACCAATAGATTGTGGTCAGACTGCACATCTGCCTCTGGAAATGTCTTACAACTTAAAACCTGGTTCCTAAATCTCCGTCTTACCATTATATAATCTATCTGAAACCTGTAGGGGTATTTAGGCAACTTAAAAGATCATGGGGAAAATCTTTAAATAGCTACATGGTCAAGAATCCAGGTCTCAGACTCAAAAGATCTGATTTCCACAAATTGTTGAAACCTTCTTACTACAGTGCTTTCAGTCCTGAGATCATCATATCAGCTTTTAGGAAGACTGGGATATATCCATTTAATCCTGCCACTGTGACTGATGAGGCAATAGCAACATCAAAGCCGACAGACAAACCTGCAGAAGACAATCTGGAGCCAGCTTTAGATGATCCAGAAAGTCATTCAGAGGTGAATGACCTTCGTGCTCTGCCTGTCTTAACAGATGATGGGAACAAATGCAAGCGGAGGAGAAAGACAGATAGCAAGGTAAAATGTCTGACTCCAATTCAAGAAGCAGCTTCCAAAAGAACCAGAGGTAGGCCTATGCATTTTCTAAAATATTATCCTGCGTGCTTCATTAACAGAGTTGACAGTTCTTCCTTTGAGTTGTTATTTATTTTAATGAAATTTATTGATTTATAGGTAGGCCACGAAATGAAGATACCCAGCACCTCTGGAGTGACAAAGAAGAGGACAAAAGATACCAATAAATGTGGATCCTGTGGCCACAGTTATTTAGAAGACGTGAGGAAAAAATCAGAGGCACTATGGATACAGTGTAGTTTGTGTTTAATGTGGTGCCATTCGAAGTGTCAACATACTTTTGAAGAGAGTGAGGACGTTTTTATGTGCAACAAGTGTCGAAACCTTTCTGATGCAGACTAAAATGAGGCTTTCATTTAATTAGTAAATTCAATGCAGTGTTTTTGCTCATTACTTCGTCAGTACTTTATCATTATTATCATAAATAAGCCTCAGTGTCGTAAAATGACAGAATAATATCTTTTATAGAAATACAATGCTTTCATTATTTAATTAATGCATTATCACGAAATTACCCAAGTAATGTCACGAACTTACTAAGGGGTATCACGAAATAACCTACAAAATTCTTAGTTCATGAAATCATAAGGGAGAGAATGTAGAATCAACTAATCATAACATTGTGCATACTGAGTAATGCACTTAAGGACAGGCTTACACATGTAATTCAGCAAGCTTTTAAAATACTTTTTATGTACTTTAAATTAACTTAATACAGAAATCCTCACGAAATTGACAAGGTTTACCCTACTTATAGCTACTGTACTGGGTCTTTTTTGGGGCAGGCTGTCATTAGTTGCGCACAACTTATTATTACTCCTTACTGTCGTTTTATGCCAGTAGGACAGTGATTGTGTTGATTTGAAGTGGTTTGCAAAGGTGGTGCACAGTGTGTACTTCGACTTGTAAGTGCTGTAGGTTATCACAGTATCTTATGCTACACCTTATATTTGTGTTTTACTCGTGTGGTCAGTGACACTCATTGACGGTTAATTGACGCACGTCTGTACAACTTTAAACAAACACAGCGAACCAGAGTGTTTACAACTTGCTTTTATCTCGAGTATTAACGAAACGTTTCTCCCGTCATCTCATATATCCGTACAACTTGGCTGGTTATTCCGACAACAGAGCATGAAGTACTCACCACGTTCTTTACGAGACAGGAAAGCTCATTCCACGCATTTAGCGTCTATTTAATAGCAGAAGTCGCTATGCAGCACTCGTATCCAATGAGAGGGGCGTCTGTAGAACCTAACCTACTTGATTCATAGTATAGTTTCTAACCTAACCTAACCTCCTTTGGCCCAGTCAAAAAATGACGAAGGACAGACATTGTCGGGCGACGTCTGGCGACGGTGTCTGACGACCGTTGTCGGTGCCACTGTGATGGCAGCCGTACGGCCGGGGACGTCGCTGTCTCAGCAGTTCCGTACCGGTTCTTACGCCGTGTGTTGGTTCCTCGTTTCTGTCGGCGTTGTTAGTAAAATAGCACTGATCGCCTTTCCCATTTTGTATAATAAAGCAATATGTCGAACTGATATTACGGTTTATCACTCTGTATGCAGTAAAAAATAAAAAAAAGCGCCTGTTACAGCGGAGACCAAAGGAATACCGGAAAATACCGGTTATTCGGAACTAAAATACCGGTACCGGCTTTAACCGGTCGGTTTTTCCCATGCCTGCCAGGCCCTACTGTGCCACCACCCTTCTGTTGACAAAGCTGTGAGCTGTGCAGGTAAAGTCATCGCTAATCACCCAGGGCTCCGGAATGTCACTTACGAAAAATCGCGGAATTGGTCACTTTCCTCGTTCCACCGTTTCTTTTAAGTCCGGAGCCACTAGTTTACTGACTTTGTAAAGTGGTAGTTATTTAATGTCGACATTAGACCTGGATTTTTGTTCTGAAGACTGAGATGCTGACGCCGCTCTTTGAGGCGACCCTTTCGCGGAGGTGCTCGCGATCGGCGGGTAGCACAGACGCTACCAGGGCGGCCACGCTCCACTCCAGGATGGGCCGCACGTGTGATTCGTAAACCAGTCTCGGACCGGCTGCACTTCCTCGGTATTCTACCAACAAATCGATGCCCACCACCCTCTCCACTCACTGCAGAGCCTGCGTTCTCATTCCATTCCGTATCCCTACAACGTGTGACACGCAGCCATTTGTAAACGATTCCAGCTGTGACTCATTGATAATACAGTCACAGGATACTACGTTTTTTCGTTTTGTGAAGTGCACAATACTACATATCCGAACATTTCAAGCAAGTTACCGAACTTTGTACACTTTGAAATCTTATAAAGACATAATCGTCCAATTACAGATAATCAGTGGTGCCGACCACCAGTAATGATTTTAATCCAAATGATTAACAAATTCAATTACGTCCACAGTAAATTTAACGACAATTGATGACGCAGCTGTTCCGATACAATGAACGCTGCCCAGTTTGACACACCTGATTTGCAAAATTTACACAGTGGACAGATAAATGTTTGTAACGAAGGTGAACAATGTACTCCAAATACGTCAGATTTCTTTGATTCCGATGCACTGACCAACAGTACACATACAATTAGCAAACCTTTTCATGAATCAGACAATGACCAAATGGTTACACAAGACGTGACAAGTGCAGATACACCGTCACACAGCACAAAGAATAGAATCGCTAATTTTGGCATGGATCAAGTTACGACAGTATTGCTACATCTTAATGAAAATCTCAGACAGTCGAATGAAAAACAAGACAACAATTTCAAACAACTTAACGAAAAACAAGACAACAATTTGGGACAACTAAGTGAACAGATTACAGCCGTTGCCGTGCAATGTCATGATACCAAAGAACAATTACGTGAGGAAATTAAGGCTTCTGCTAGGAATAGTAGTGAAGAAATTGGATCCGTTTCACAAGAATTACGTAATACACATGCACCCACAACAAAATTACTTAGAGATGAAATTAGTGCAGTCACTAAGCATTGTTCAAGAAACGCAACACAGTTACGCGACGAGTTTATATTAATGTCAGCAGAACTTTCACGCACACTGGATGCGAAAGTCGACAAGAACTGTGAACAACAAAACAGACAAATTTACGAACGTTTCAATCACAACGTACAAAACAGTGAAATGCCTTACCATAAATTCATACAGCTACAGAACAAAGTAAAGAAGCAAGTCACGGAAACAATTACTGCACATAGACAAGAAGATAAGCGCAAGTTGTTTACGAAAGCGACAACAGACTTGAACAATTAGAATTAATACAGAATCCAGATTCCATTAAAGCAGAAGTCAAGAAATTAAACAAATCCACACGTAAAATGCAAAAAAAATTAATGCTTGTGACACTAAAAATGATGATCAGATAAAAGCACTGACTGAAACAATTGATGAATTGTCCCGTCGTATTGACGTTATAGAAAATAACAATGACACCAAATCAGACGATATGTCACCAATTTCGTTCAATCAAACACCCGAATTCCAAAACATGGAGCAGACAATCAGTGAGATAGGTTCGTCCAATAATACATTACGTAGAAAATTGTCATCTTTGCAGCAAGAAGTGACATAAATAAAAAATGTTGAAAGGTCTCTGTTGGATTCCTTTCATGTTAATTTCTTAAACCTGTTGCCATTTACGGCATAAATTCTTCTTCTAAATTTACTGTGGTGTTTCTGACTATCTGGGAGGAGACTGAGTAGTGGAACGTGTTACTTTTACACATAAACAAGGACGATCTGTCATACTACTACACTTTAAAACACAATTTATATGTAATTCATGTCACACAGTCTCATACGGAACCTACATCCGCTTTCTTTTATATACTGTATATGATAAGATACTGTCATCCCCCTTCCCTTCTGTGTGAGAGGATGAATGAGCAAATGTATGTCTAGTTGCATGCTGGATGGTAGCAGACAAGCCTGTCTGCTAGAGAACAGTAGGACCAACGTCGGAACAGGTAGCTACGCTTTCTAAAAGCAGAGAGGTTTCTATTCTTAGTATGGTCCTGTCCGTCCCTTGTCATGTTGGTATAGGAAGCTGCCTCTCTGGTCACTTCCGTTTGTATCTGTTAAGCACGCTCGGTAGGGGCCCAGGTCAGTCTGTGCGTGGCGAGCGTCTGAAGTGGTAAGATCTCCGGCTAAGCGCGTGTCTGCTAAGTCCATAGGACAATGGATTTCTTAAGTTGAGCCTAACTGAAAATTTAATCACCTTTATTTCAGGTTTGGATCTAAAATATCTAATGTTATCTTAAATTGCAACGCAGTGTAATTCGAGTGTGAAGTTCAGAATATCTTCCGCTAGTTGCTTTGTCACTACTTTGTGAGTAAAGTGGAACCACGTGTTGATCAGTAACTCTAACTAAGATCATCAATCTTAAATGCGATTGTGCGTGTGATTATAACTTCTCGTCTTGACAATATTTTTCAATATTGCAACTTTTCTTTATGTTCAACCCACGTGCGGTGTACTTTGTGAGACCAGTACCACATGCTTATACAATTGTTTGACCCATCAGGTTAATAGTAAGACGATAGTAACCAGTTCGTGGTTTTTCTCTTGTAAATTGCGTTTCGATGTAATTTATTTTAATTATCAAAATCATTGTGGAGTTACACTCTTTGTGTAAACCAAGTTGGCCACGTGAAGCTTGTGGTGTAAGCATCAAAGTAGCCCTCAGCTATTCTTTTCGGAAAGATTCCACAGAGTGTTGGTATGAATTTAGTATACCAGTTTGTGGTAATTTCATGACAGACAGAATTGTGCTACGAACGTAACTTCTTTGGGTGAAAATTGAATCGATTGGTTGTGGTTAATTTCCTCTTGCATATGTTTCAACGTTCTTCGTGTGTTATTTTATGAATGTAGTGTTGTATGTAGTCTCCCAATCTTGGCTCCCTATTTGATGTGTTCCATAAGATTACAAACTCACATTTTCACAACCCTACATAAGGCACCAGTTAAGTTATGAATCAAGTTTGATATACTGAAATTTTAATGGAACAATGTTCAATGTTAAAATAAATGTCCAAATATAAACAGATATATTTGTTTTTATTTAAATTGTCTTTATATATATATATCACCGGTTATCGTAAGATGAGTACTAAAAGATTATAATTAATGTTAGTCTGGTTGGAAATTTGGTAAGCTAGACTGGATACCTGATGAAACAGTTTGCAGTAATGCAAGGTTAACTTCCTCAGATAGCTCACAGCTTTTAACCCACTTTTATGGTCTTGAATATGAGCACCGCTTTCAGAACAAATTAATGCAACAACATTACACATGGCGACCCTGTTCTGTGATTCCGCTAGACTCTGGAATCTCTGAAACATTAGATTGCGAGCATTGTATAATCTTAATTTTTTTTTTACCTGTAGCGCTCAAACAACTTCTGCGTTGTTTCTGAGCAGACCTGCAAAAGATTCACGGCGTTGTTGAGCGGCGTTGTGTTGTTTGTCTTGTTTTGTTTTCTATATTTGTGTGTTTTATGTGTGTGTATTTTTTTTTTTAGCTTGTAAATTGCACTGACTTCGATCAAAGACATAAATTTGTTTTGCGTGTGAAAAAGTGCGTACTAGATTGGGTACCTTTCGTGTGACTGTCGTGATTTTTGGGGGATACATTTATTCTGATTAGTGTGTTGCATACCGGGTATTTATTGAACTAATGCAGACACGTAACCAAGCTAAAAGTAGGCAGTCCAACAACTTAAGCAACATGGACCAAGGGGATAATTTGATTTCGAATATTAACACGTCGGACGGTTCCGAAAATGCAATGGGGAATACTTTAGAGGAAATGCAAAACCGGACGAATGGGCTCATATCAGAGCCAGAAATTAATTTGCCTCCAACTAACCAAATTGATTTGGCAGAACTCATGAAAGCCTTATTGCAACAAAATAAAGAAAACGCAGAGGAATCTGAAAAATCGATCCGAGAGCAAGGCGATCAAATGACGCAAAAATCGGAAAAATCGATCCGCAAGTTAGGCGAACAAATAGACGAAAAACTAATCCAGCAGACAAATAAAGTCGACAAGTCGATGCAGAGAGTGTCCGATGATATCTCACAAAGAATAAACAATCTGGCAAGTGAAATAAAAAGTGATATTATGAAAGAATTAGGCCGTACATTCGAACAAATCGATGATCGTCTGTAAGCCTTAGAACAGGGCAAGCAGAGTCGCGATGTGGAATCGAAAGAGAGCAAGGTACAGCTACTTAGGAATTTCCAAGTGCTGAGGGAAGAATGACAAAGGGAACGCCAGCAGGTACTCTCCAGGGTTCAGGAGGCGGAAACGCATTGCCTCGCGTCCGTTAGCAACACAGTAGCAGACAACAGTCAAGCGATTCACGCACTCGAACAGCAAGTAGAACAATTGAAGCAGACTGGGGCGGAGGACAACAGACAAATACAGGATAAGATTGCGGCATTAGCGGATATCATAGGCACGATGAAGGTGACGGAGAGCGATAACAATACTACACTGGCAGCGGTCGCAGAGACCGAAGAAGTGCGTTCGCTTCTTAGATTTCAGAAGGGTAAGTTTGAAGTGAACAGGCGACACAAAGCTGTAACAGGCGAATTACAAGAACGCGTGGCGCATCTGGAAAGCCGCATGGGGTGTGATTGCAAACTCGCCAATAGCACTAAAAATAGCCATACAAACAGTGCAGAGAGGGACTCCGGCCACGAGGGAGATTTTGATGACAGGGAAGAATGTATTTTGAGGGGCAGACATGAGAAAAATAGAAACATTCAAGGGCCTTGCCAGGAGGAAATGCGGGGATTTGATTTCAAACACTTCCTTACGGTGAGAAAGTTTGAGATATTTCGAAATTCACAATAAGGAATACATCCACGAGCATGGCTCGAGCAATTTGAGATCTGTCTTCCGCCGACTGGGCAAGTTCACATAAGGTAGAATATATGTGTGGCTATTTGGAAGGCGAACCGGCGATTCGCATGAGGTCGGCAGCGCGTCACTGCAACTCCACTCGGGAGTTTCGACAAGCCTTTCTGTCCGCCTATTGGTCGGAAGCAGCACAAGATAGGGTCAAGCATGGCATAATTATGCTGCCAAATTTGAACCAGTCTGGTTTCGGCAGCCCAGCACGCCTATTCGACCACAGGCTGCAGGCAAATCAATTTCTATACGACCCATACGGGCCTGCGGAACTAATTAGGATATGCATCACCAAATTGCCGATGTACTTGCGCCACGTCATTCTTGCAGGACGGTGCAAAGAGGACGTGGAAACGTTTAAGACACTTCTCTAAGAGTTGGAATACAATACAGCAGAACGCCCGCCTAATCAGGCACAAAGTTATTACGGGGCACAGCAGCGCGATCGCAGTCGTGGCCGTAGTACTAATCAACTGCGTGACTGGTCGTCGCGACGCGAACGGGACAATAATCGGGACCGGCCGTATAGAAACTGGGGTAACAGTCGCGAACACAGGTGGAACAACGGAAATGATCGAGGACGTGGACAGGATCGTGAACGCAACAGTTACGGCAACCAGAATCGATGCTACGGTGAACACGGTGGGAGTAGGATTGTAGGCGGAGCACCTCATGATGTTGAAATTCGGCCGGCTAACCCTAGACATAGTCCAGCAAATGGAAATGAACAAAACCGGCAATGACAAACGATCAGCGCAGAAGACGCCCAATCGGAGCAAATGAGCGATATGGCAAATGAGTGCATAGGGTATATAGAGAGGGAAGATATTAGAGAGGATTTGTTGCAAGAAACTACGAGTGCTAAAATTTCGGGAATAAATCCAGTCGTGACAGTTGCAGTAAACGAAATATGTTTTAAGTGTGTCATTGACACTGGAAGCCCTTTCTCGGTAGTGAGCGAGGCAGCATTTCAAAAATGCGAAGGGACTGGGACTTGGCCCGTTTTTAAAGTGCGAGGAATAAAGGTCAAGGGCGCAATCTACGGTAAGAACGTAGAAATCCTGAGGCAGACTCGGCTTAATTTTACCTGCCAGGGAAGAGAGTTTGAGTACAACTTCTTTGTGCTCCCAATGCTGAATGTGGCAATGATTTTAGGAAATGACTTCATGAATGCCCACCATGCAGTATTTGACATGAGTGGAGGAGTAATGACAGTTCAAGTTGGGGATCAGCCAATTAATTTAGTATTTGATGAATGCATATTACGTGCCGAGTCTGAAATTAGTTGCCTAAAATTTCAAGCTCAAACCGAGTCGCAACCCAGACTGGAGCTACTCGTGAACTACGTAAGTGAGTCGTGCTCAACGTCTGGTGAGCAGGGGAAGGATGTTTTTGCTGATGCACTGAGAAAGAGCATCGCGGGTGTCAGAGCCACGGACAGGGAAAAGGAGAAATTGTATTGCCTACTTAGGAATCATGAACGGGTTTCTTCTGAGACTCCGGGGCCGATTAAGGGTTTTACTTACCAATTCAGAGTACGTGACCATCAGAAGTTTTCTGTTAGACCATACCGTATTCCCGTGGCGTATAAAGCCCAGGTGGAGAAGGAAATAAACAAGATGTTAGAACAAGGAATAATTGAGCGGGCAGTAAGCTCGTACAACTCACCCTTGCTTGTCGTACCAAAACGCGACAACTCCGTTCGTTTGGTACTAGACTCGAGACAGATAAACACAATTATTACGTCGGAAACGGACAGGGCTGAGAGCCTTGAGGAACTCTTACAACGTTTCCACGGGGTAAAGGTACTATCATCTGTCGACCTCCGTTCGAGTTTTTGGCAAATCGTGCTACACCCATCTTGCGGATTGTATACAGCGTTCCTGTGTTATGGAAATTGTTACCAATTCCGGCGTCTCCCGTTCGGACTAAACATCTCATCAGCTGCTTTTATAAGGGGATTAAATAGCATTTTGCCTGATGATTTGAAACAGCGAGTGAAAGTTTACGTGGACGACATATTAATTGCGGAAAAGTAGTGGGAGGATCATAATGACTTTCTGAACAGACTACTGGATGTTTTGGAGAAGGCAGGTGTAACAGTCAACTTAGATAAGTGACAGTTCGGACGAGAAAACATAAAATTCTTAGGCCATATTGTCTCAGCAAATGGAATACAACCTGACCTGGAGAAAATTGCGGCGATAGCGGAGTGTGGAATGCCGACAAATAAAAAACAGTTGCGAGCATTCTTAGGCCTGTGTAATTTTTATAAGCGATTTATAAATTTTAGTGTACTTGGTACACCCCGTCTATGTGGAGTAACAGGGAAGAACGCTTTGTGGGTCTGGGATCAAGAGGCACAGGATGAATTTTATAAATTGAAAAAGGCATTGGTAGAGGCTCCCATCCTCGTGCATCCCGACCTGACACAAGAATTCTGTTTAATGACGGACAGTTCCTTGTCAGGATTAGGTGCGGTACTGTTTCAAATGGAAGGAAATGATGATATTACAACTCGGAAAACAACCTCGTTTGGTAGCAGGGTGCTCTCTCGATGTGAAAAAAAATTATTCCGTGACAGAACTCAAAGCACTCGCGATAGTTTGGGCATTCTCAAAATTTAGGTATCTCTTATTTTGGAGGAACACCAGGGTGTACACTGATCATCGAACACTCCAATTTCTTATGAGCACAAAAATCACGCATGGGAGACTAGGACGCTGGGCACTATATCTACAGGAATATAATTTCACTGTAGAATACCTTCCGGGACAGAAAAATGTAACTGCTGACGCTTTATCGCGCATTCCTATAGGTTTGGTTCACACAGAAGAAGAGGAACTCGGTGAAAACAATTTTAGCATCCTATACTTACAGAATGTAGCGTTCGAGAACTTTGTTACCACCTCTTTAGGGAGTATAGCGGACGAACAGGATAAGGACGCAGTATCGAAAGATATAAAGAAGAAGTGGGAGGACAAGGAGAACGTAGGGATACGCCAGTACTACTTAGTGCGCAATAGAATACTATTCAAGAAACGAGCCCCGGACGACTCCAGATGGGTGTTGGTGATTCCGAATGAACTCGTAAACAAAATTATATGGTACACACATTTGAGTTATGGCCACTTCGGAGCACAGAAATGTTGTGAAAAACTGAAGCAGACATGCTATTTTAATAACACGCTACGGCGTATTCGTTGTGTGCGGACCTTGTCAGCGAGCAAAGGCGGCCACAGTGACGTATGCTGCATCATTGCACCCGATAATACCAAGCAAACTTTGTGACCTCGCGGCCGTGGATCTATTTGGGCCATTAATACGATCTATAGCAGGTTTTGCATATGTTTTCGTAGCGGTGGAGCTAACCTCCAAATTTGTGTGTCTGTCTCCGTTGAGGCGAGCCACAGGAAGGGCAGTGGCAACTGCATTTGCAAAGCAGTTTCTGCATGAAGTTGGGCGTGTGAAAAGGGTTATTTCGGATAATGAACCACAAGTTAGATCGCAATACAGGCAGCGGATGCTTCGAAGGAGAAGAATTAAACCCATATATATATATATATATATATATATATATATATATATATATATATATATATATATATATATCACCCCAGCTCGAACACCAGTGAGCGTATTATGCGTGATTTAGGAAAATTATGTAGGTTATACTGCAGTCGTGATCACCGATCGTGGAACATACACCTAAAAGGATTTCAGAACATAACTAATGAGTTGCCTAATACCTCAACAAAGCTTCCGCCAATCACTGTGCTAAAAAACAAGGAGCCCCCGAGCAAAATCAAAGAGGTGGTGCCTTGGCCACTAGAGCCGAGACTACGCCGGAACGCAATTGTTCACTTAGCTTTACACAACATCAAGCGTGCAGCAGAAGCCAGAGTCAAGGCGTATAAGAAAAACGTGAGGAAAAGAGTGTTTCATGTAGGACAAAATGTTCTTATCAGATCACACAAGCTGTCTATCAGACGGTCAGGTGTCTGCAAGAAATTTTTTAATCTCTTTAACGGCCCGTATCGGATAAGGAAGATTCCCCATGAAAACGCCATAGAAGTTGAAACTCTTCGATCGAAGAAATCAAAAGGGCTACACCATGTGTCAAACGTAAAACCATACATTGAGTATAAAGGACAGTGAGGAGTAGAGAGGACGGTGAAGAGAAAGAATTGATTAGTTTACATTTGTGATAAATGCATTTTGAATAACATGTTGGTAAAAATAATGATAAAGATGTTTCTATGTGATTGATTGTAGTGATGTTTATGGTTTTTTTGTGTAAATTGAAAAGAGTAGCTCCTGAGGGAAGCAAGATCTGTGTTGAATTAATGCAAAACTCAGGGGAATATCCGATCTGTGGGTATTATGGATCTGGCAAACCCAGGTCGCCAGCTATTGTAGCCTTGTTTCCGATTTTTTGCTTTCAGTGCTACTATCTATCTATTACTATTCTATATCTGTCAGTATAAATGAGGATCTCTTACTATAGCATGCGTGATGTATGAACATTTTAAAATAGGAGAACTCTGAGAAAGGGATGAGTAAGTTTGGAATCTTGAAAACAGGATGCAATAATACGATTGTTTAACAACTGGCTTCCCAATATGCGATGATATGTTAATATTGATGATATATGTCTTTTTTGTTCTTTATAGCTGAGTATGTAAAGGGCTGTCTGTGAATTTCGTCAGTATATTGATTCCCTTCAAGGTGAAAGAAGAATTGTGGTTTGTGTAATTTACGTGACCCTGAAATATTATTGTGGTACTCAAGCACGAGCAGTTTTTCAGCAAATGAGGAATGGAACAGAAATATGGATCCTTTCTGTAGTCTTGATTGATGTTGAGCCAGAGCCTGAAAAATTATTCTGCGTTAATACTTGCCCTAGAAAAGCGACGTTTATGTGTTTTGCTGATGCTGTAAGCATTACAGCTTACTGTTTTCGCTGGTGCGGGATGCACTGCAGCCTATATGAGTTGAACTGAAGAAATTTCCCTCTTGAAGGTAGAGGAAGATTAAATAATTTTCATTATGGGACCGAAGGAAAGCTTGGTTTAATGTAATAAGGATGAAGAAAAACATTTGTCATTTAAACTACAGGAGGATTCGGATCTTTTGTGTCAGTTGTAAGTTCAATAGGATGTTAAGATGAAACTGTTTTACAGAATAGAGGAGACCACAATTTTGCCATTCATGAGAAATGAATCCAGAATAACCACCACAGGCGAAATAACTGATTTGGAAGCAAAAGCTAACTTAAAGAAGGAACGAAATTGGAGCAAAATGGGTAAGAAACTGTACTATAACCTGTATGATGAAAATATTTTACCCTTCTCAGAGTCATCTGTGTGATTAATTCTTGTGATAACGTAATCTTAGATGACATTGTCTTACTGTTTTATGTATGAACATATGAGTATGATAAATGTATAATTGCGAGTCTCTTATCAGGTGTACCAACTGGTAAAAATGTTTTGGCGTGTAAATAACCATTGTTCTTTTTACTGTGTACGTTTAAGGAAAGTTTCTCCATATTTATCATGTGACAAGACATATGCCGCAAGCGTCAGGAAGAGGACGAATTAGAACAATGTTGTAGTGGTATGAACACTGTGTTGAAGTAGCATTGAAGTAGCTTGTTGGATTAACTAGTAGTGGATTGAAGTAAAATTTTCAGTAATTCATGTTTATGGGTAGCTAGTTTGTAGAATAGACAACAGGTGTGCATGTGTGTGTGTAAATAGCATGTAAATCCTATGCTGTCCTGACCTATACTTGCACAAGGCATAATCCTATTCATTTTAGTGAATTAATAACTAGCATTTGATTTATTAAAACGCAAGTGAACCACATTAGTGATGTGGATTTAGATATCATATTGTCAGTTCATTTAATTTTTATTTTTATTAAAAAATTGTGAAAGACAATACTAAGTGGTATTATGTATGACATTTTGTAATCACATAACTATGATGAACAATTTCTGTGAATGTAGTTGTGAACGTGAAAGCGAACCGGCAAAACTCTTACGAGACAGAGGGAGCAGCGAGGAGGAGGACTAGGTGTAAACAGGTGGGTTTCCCAGCAGGACACAGTGTCAACAGGGCCACTTCGGGAACGCGGTCCACAACGAAAGAAGGGTACGTGGCAAACACTTTCCCTTGCACCCGGAGCTAATGGCCGGCCGCACCAGGTCGACCCTTCATGTAGGCGATGACCTGAGATGGCCGAGCGGTCCTCCGCGCGAAAATCCTTCTGCTGGTAACACACCACACGCACGTGACTGTGACGAGACGGCCGCAGCAAAACGACAGAAGACAGGGGATAAAGGGGCGTGGAGTCTTTTGACAGGTACTGTCCAGAGAAACTTGCAGACTTCAACGACGCCCGACAACATTTCCTGGCAGAAGCCCATTGTCAAATGACAGAAAGTCATGGATCAGTGTTCTCTGGTTGCTAAGGGTGGGACAAAGAAGAGCCATTAAGTATCATCCTTGCCCAGGAATATCAAACCGGCGAGCCAATTGATGATAACTCAAGAATGTAACAACACAAGGGGCGTGGAGCCTTTTGACACACACTGTCCAGAGAAACTGGCAGACTTCAACGACGCCTATCAACGTTTCCTGGCGGATGCCCACTGTCAAGCGACAGTAAATCATAGTTCGATGTTCTCTGGTAGCTAAGGGTGGAGCAAAGAAGAGCCATTAAGTGTCATCCTTGCCCAGGAATATCAACCTGGCATGTCAAACGAGGATACCGCACGAATTTGACAAAACAAACATAAAACCAAATCGAGATGTACGTGACATGGGCCACCAAGATAAACTTCATGAGAGGGCAGAGTCGGCGGGATTCCACACAACAGATGTACAAAAATCCCTACTGACAGCTGCGGCGACGAACCCCCCCCCCCCCCCTCTTATATTGTGCCTCGGAACAGTGGAACTACTGAGTGTGCCAGTGAACAGTGATTATACAGTTCTTAGTCCAATGCATATACGTGTCTCCTTTCAGAGAAACTTTGATCGTGTATTTTGCAGGGGTTCGATTTATTGGTGTTTTTTTCATTAGACTGACTCTTGTATTTTTCAGGTGTTTTATTTATTGGTGTTTTTTTTTAGACGTTGACTACTGTACTTTCAGAGCTGTTTTATTTCTCAATCTTTGTTTTTGTGTGTTGTATTAGATTTGAGATATTTTGTTTCGTAAATTCATTCCTGTGGCATTGCTTCGTTTATCAGTCAAATAGCTATTCATGCTCATCGGACTGTGATCGATTAGCCTTTGCATGGGACATATTTATAGTGAGGAACCCCTTAAGGGTTACAATCACATAATTAATTGTAGTTTTAGTATAATGACACAGTGATCATTGTTTGCTAACTAACTGAAATATGGTAGAGTGATTAAATTAGTGCCACAAAGTTATTTTAATTCTACAAATAATTGGTTTTATAAGATATAGAATTTTTTTGTGATATACTTTTTGTAAAACATGTTTTTTCCCTCATCTTTTTTTTGCTTTTGCGGATTGTGCATTGTAATGTTCTGCTTTATAATACTGATGTTATTTTCATGTTATCTTTAATTGCTGTGGCACCTTTGCTATTTTCTTAAATTTTACTTGTTAATAAACAGTCATAAATTTTCCTGTGATCAGTTGGCTCTTGCAATGAGCAAATACTGGTGAACTCCATTAGGGTAACAACCAGAAATTGTTTTCATATTAATGACACAGGGACCATTGTTTTTACTTGCTGACCGAATTAGGTCTACACTATCTTTTAAATAGGTGTTACAGGTTGTTTTTTCCCTTTGAAATTGGTAAATTCTAAAGATGTGTTGAAATTATTGTGTTTTACCAAGTAGCTGGTGACCTTTTACCTTTTCTTTACATTTTTGGTTTAAGTTGGGTGTGTGAAGCCTGCTTGGGAATGTCCTAGCATGGCCAGAAAATTCCCTGCACAGTCTTTTCCCGGAGCGTTGGGGTTATGAAAGGTCTCTGTTGGATTCCTTTCATGTTAATTTCTTAAATCTGTTGTCATTTACGGCATAAATTCCTCTTCTAATTTTACTGTGGTGTTTCTGACTATCTGGGAAGAGACTGAGCAGTGAAACGTGTTACTTTTACACATAAACAAGAACGATCTGTCACACTACTACACTTTAAAACACAGTTTATATGTAATTCATGTCACACAGTCTCATACGGAACCTACATCCACTTTCTTTTATATACTGTATATGATAAGATACTGTCGTCCCCTTCCCTTCTGTGTGAGAGGATGAATGAGCAAATGTATTTCTAGTTGCATGCTGGATGGTAGCAGACAAGCCTGTCTGCTAGAGAACAGTAGGACCAACGTCGGAACAGGTAGCTACGCTTTCTAAAAGCAGAGAGGTTTCTACTCTTAGTATGGTCCTGTCTGTCCCTTGTCATGTTGGTATAGGAAGCTGCCTCTCTGGTCACTTCCGTTTGTATCTGTTAAGCACGCTCGGTAGGAGCCCAGGTCAGTCTGCCCGCGGCGAGCGTCTGAAGTGGTAAGATCTCCGGCTAAGCGCGTGTCTGCTAAGTCCATAGGACAATGGATTTCTTAAGTTCAGCCTAACTGAAAATTTAATCACCTTTATTTCAGGTTTGTGTCTAAAATATCTAATGTTATCTTAAATTGCAACGCAGTGAAGTTCAGAATATCTTCCGGTAGTTGCTTTGTCACTACTTTATGAGTAAAGCGGAACCACTTGTTGATCAGTAGCTCTAACTAAGATAATCAATCTTAAATGCCAATGTGCGTGAGATTATGTCTCGTCTTGACAATATTTTTCAATATAGCAACTTTTCTTTATGTTAAGCCCACGTGGGGTGTACTTTGTGAGACCAGTACCACGTGCTTATACAATTGTTTGACCGATCAGGTTAATAGTAAGACGATAGTAATCAGTTCGAGGTTTTTCTTTTGTAAATTGTGTTTCGATGTACTTTATTTTAATTGTAAAAATTATTGTGGAGTTACACTCTTTCTGTAAACCAAGTTGACCACGTGAAGCTTGTGGTGTAAGCATCAAAGTAGCCCCCAGCTATTCTTTTCGGGAAGATTTCACAGAGTATCAATTTAGTATACCAGTATGTGGTAATTTCATGACGGACAGGATTGTGCTACGAACTTAACTTCTTTGGGTGAAAATTGAATCGATTGGTTGTGGTTAATTTCCTATTGCATATGTTTCAACATTCTTCGTGTGTTATTTTATGAATTCAGTGTTGTATGTAGTCTCCCAATCTTGGCTCCCTATTTGATGTGTTCCGTAAGATAACAAACTCACATTTTATCAATCCTACATAAGGCACCAGTTTAGTTATGAATCAAGTTTTAAATGCTGAAATTTTAACAGAACAATGATCAGTGTTAAAATCAATGTCCAAATATAAACTAATATATTTCTTTTTACTTAAATTGTCTTTAAATATATATATATATATATATATATATATATATATATATATATATATATATATATATATATATCACCGGTTATCGTAAGATAAGTACTAAAAGATTATAATTAATGTTAGTCTGGTTGAAAATTTGGTAAGCTGGACTGGATACCTGGTGAAACAGTTGCGCAGTAATGCAAGGTTAACTTCCTCAGATAGCTCACAGCTTTTAACCCACTTTTATGGTCTTGAATATGAGCACCGCTTTCAGAACAAATTAATGCAACAACATTACAAACTCACGAAATCAGAAGCAAACTAATTTGTGGTGTCTTATAGTGGGCAGTGTGCAGTCAACTCAACCAAAAATGTGGAGTATGCAATCTATTGAGCAATTCTAATTTTCGTTGCTGTATTCATTTTTTCTTCATAAATTGAACAACATGGAACTTTAATTGAAAAATCGTCCCAGGCATGCTTCTTGAGTTAGTCAACGTACTTTTCAGTAATATACACTGAAGCCCCAAATAAACTGGTACAAGCGTGCGTATTCAAGTAGACACATATGTAAACAGGGAGAATGTGGCGCTACGGTCGGCAACGCCTGTATGAGACAAGTGTCTGACGCAGTTGTTAGATCGGTTAATGCTGCTACAATAGCAGGTTATCAAGATTTAAGTGAGTTTCAGCGTGGTGTTATAGTCGGCGCCGAGCTATGCGACACAGGATCTCCGAGGTAGCAATGAAGTGGGGAGTTTCCCGTACGACCAATTCACGAGTTTATCAGCAATATCGGGAATCCAGAAAAACATCAAACTCCGACATTGCTGTGGCTGTAAAAGGATCCTGCAAGAACGGGACAAAGGACCACTCAAAAGAATCATTGATCATCACAGAAGTGCAACCCTTCCGCCAATTGGTGCAAATTTCAGTGCTGGGTCATCAACATGTATCACCGTGGGAGCCATTCAACGAAACATCATTGATAAAGTATTTTGGTGCCGAATGTACACTCATGTACCCTTGATGACTGCACGACACAAAGTTTTACGCCTGACCTTGGCCCATGAACACCGTCGTTGGATTGTTGAAAGCCGGAAACATGTTCCCTGGTCGGACGAGGCTCGTTTCAAATTTTATCGAGCGGATGGACATGTACTGGTATGGAGACAATCTCACGAATGCATGGACCCTGCATGTCGGCAGGGGACTTTTCAAACTGGTCGAAGCTCTGTAATGGTGTGCGGCGTGTGCAGGTGGAGTGATATGAGACCCTTGATAAGCCTAGATACGACTCTGACAGGTGACACGTACGTAAGCATCCTGTCTCATCACCTGCATCCACTCATGTCCATTGTACATTTCGGCGGCCTTCAGCAATTCCAGCAGGACAGGGTGACACCCCACATGTCCATAATTGCTACCATTTCACACTGGGAACGCTCTTCTAAGTTTAAACTCTTCCGCTGGCCACCAAACTTCCCAGATATGAGCATTGTTGATCAAAGCTGGGATGCCTTGTATCGTACTGTTCAGAAGAGATCTCCACCCCCTCGTTCTCTTACGGATTTATGGCAGCCTTGCTGGATTCATGGTGTCATTTCCCTCCAGCACTACTTTAGACATTAGCCAAGTCCATGCCACGTCGTTTTGCGGCACTTCTGCGTAGTCGCCGAAGCCCAACACGATATTAGGCCGGTGTACTACTTTCTTTGGCTCTTTGTTGTATGAAACGGCCATACTCTTCGTTCATTTTCACTGAAAACTGTTGCAGCTGAAAATCCACGTGACTTCAGATATTTTACCATTTTTCAAGTGCTCCAGGACTGAAAATTTATTATAAATCGCATTTTTATGTACAGAACAATGAATTCCATCTGTCGACTATTCCAATTTTCCGCCCTTTCATTGTTAGTTAAACCTTCTGCATGCATTGTAAAGTCTTTTTATACCGAACATGTAGTATCTGTCACTTAAGGAAAGTCAGTATTCTCATCCCTCCTTTTTTGCAAACAGTGACTGGACATCCTTCATGCAACGAAAAAGTAGCCGAAGAAGGAGAGGTTTGGCGACCGAAAAATGGCGCACAGTTGTGCTGAATGAAATGTCGCGCTGTTCTGCGAACTTTGAGAGGGTCCGAGAAAATCCGAACCTCGCCCCACACGTGGCATGCGCACGCTGCACGTGTTAAGTTTGCCACGCCGCGGCCGGCCTTGCCCTAGATCAGGGCTTCCCAACCTTTTTGCCTGGCGGACCCCTTCTTCAGTCGAAAATCCATTGCGGACCCCTAGTCAGTCAAGAACACAGTAACTAAATTTCAGAGTGAACGCCATGGGAACTGAAAGCTTCTTAATGTAAGTGCCATGTTCCCAATGCCCCCCCCCCCCCTTGCTCCCCCTCCCCAAGTATCAATAGTCTTTGGTTTAGAGATGAATGAAAATAGTTGAAGGTCAAAAGTCGACTTATGAAACAGGTAGTGCACTGACAAGGCAAGTTTGACGTTTAATGATGCCTGGGGCCGCATACGTACCAGCGAGCGCTGTGATTGGTCGACAAAGCTCGCTCTGCGCATGCGTAAAAGGTTTCAGCGCATCTAGCGCCGTGAGCCGGCGCACAAGCGACCCCCGTATTGTTGCGAAACAGTCGATCAGAGAAGCCGCATTCTCCGGCACTAAACTGTGTATGCGTTCTCATTTAGGAACCGCAAAGGCTGCTTGGGAATACGACCGTAAATGTACACATGTTCTTCAAACGAAAAGAAGTGATGAATTTGTTCACATTTTTATTTAATAATCTTATTCATTATTTTACATGATTTGGTGAAAGGTGGCCGCGGACGCCCTAAAAAGAGCCGGCGGACCCCTAAGGGGTCCACGGACCACACGTTGGGAAGCCCTGCCCTAGATAAAAGCTTCCAGGTGACGGCTATAGAGGGCAGCACTTTTCATACTCAGCTGTTAAATGAAGTATACCATGTGCTGCTCAGTTACTCTGTGTAGCAGCGAGTCTGTGGTTTATCGACTGCTTTGGGCACTGAAAAGTAATCACATTGGAGTTCGAAAGAAGGGGGTCAAGAAATACTTCAATGAAGACGACGCAAATACTGAAACAGTGTAAAATTTTCAAAACTAATATGTTCAGTAACAAATACTATATTTGCTACTTTAAGAGCCCACTGAAAATCTCTAAGCATTGCTAGGTGTGTAGAATTCATACTCAGACACGAAAGAATTTTTATGTCACCATCTCTCACTTCAACGGAAACTAAGACACTGGTGATGTAGGCAATACTTTCGGTAGGAAATTAAAACGTTTATATGGAACATTAAAATTAAAGAAGTTAGTAAGCTGATTTGAGAAATTTCTACTAATACTTTGGTGAAGGTCCTCGACTCTGACCGCTGAATACAAGTTGTGAAGCGATATTATCAGTAGCCACTCAACACTCAATTCTATTTTCCACTGAACATCATAATCAGTAATTATATAAGAACTCCACAACAAAACTATGTTTCATTACTTAAATAAACGGCTTGATCAGCTCACATCCTGTTGTTGCAATCCAGAAATGATAATTATCTACATTTCTCTCTAGAAGAACAAATGACTAACCTCCTATTGCGGTATTGGCTCCAATTAACAACCTACTTATCGTCTCTACAATAAGCTACTGTCTGCTGGTAACAGAAGCGCGAAATAAGGAGCGTTTGATAAATACAAGGTGCATCCAGAACGTACGTTCCCATGCTGGCACAGAAAACCCAATCATCACTAAGCAAACTACTGGCCATTAAAATTTACACACCACGAAGGTGACGTGCTACAGACGCGAAATTTAATTGACAGGAAGAAGATGATGTGATATGCAAGTGATTAGCTTTTCAGAGTATTCGCACAAGGTTGGCGCCGGTGGCGACACCCTCAACGTGCTGACATGAGGAAAGTTTCCAACCGATTTCTCATACACAAACAGCAGTTGACCGGCGTTCTCTGGTGAAACGTTGTTATGATGCCTCGTGTAAGCAGGAGAAATGCGTACCATCCCGTTTCCGACTTTGATAACGTTCGGATTGGAGCCTATCTGGATTGCGGTCTATCGTATCGCGACATTGTTGCTCGCGTTGGTCTAGATCCAATGACTGTTAGCAGAATATGGAATCGGTGGGATCAGGAGGGTAATACGGAACGCCGTGCTGGATCCCAATGGCCACGAATCACTAGCAGTCGAAATGACAAGCATTTTATCCGCATGGCTGTAACGGATCGTGCAACCATGTCTCGATCCCTGAGTCAACAGATGGGTGACGTTTGAAAAACGACAACCATCTGCACGAACAGTTCGACGACGTTTGCCCGGAGACCGTGGCTGCGGTTACCCTTGACGCTGCATCACAGACAGGAGCGCCTGCGATGGTGTACTCGACGATGAACCTGGGTGCACGAAGGGCAAAACGTCACTTTTTCGGATGAATCCAGGTTCTGTTTACAGCATCATTCGTGTTTGGTGACATCACGGTGAACGCACACAGGAAGCGTGTATTCGTCATCGCCATACTGGCGTATCACTTGGCGTGATGGTATTGGCTGCCTCGGTTATACGTCTCGGTCACCTCTTGTTCGCATTGACGGCACTTTGAACAGTGGTCATTTCAGATGTGTTACGACCCGTGGCTCTACCCTACATTCGATCCCTGCGAAACCCTACATTTCGGCAGGATAATGCACGACCGCGTGTTGCAGAACTGGCTCGTCACAGTACGCCAGTCATTACTCTTGATGAACAGTGGTATCGTGTTGAAGCTGCATGGGCAGCTGTACCTGCACACGCCATCCAAGCTCTGTTTGACTCAATGCCCAGACGTTATTACGACCAGAGGTGGTTATTCTGGGTACTGATTTCTCAGGATCTATGCACCCAAATTGCGTGAAAATGTAATCACATGTCAGTTCTAGTATAATATATTTGTCTAATGAATACCCGTTTATCATCTGTATTTCTTCTTGGTGTAGCAATTTTAATGGCCAGTAGTGTATTACTCTTGGTTCATACCGAATGCTGCACATATCGCAGCTCCATTGCCTTTCAAGAATGTCCTCCTTGTTTGGAGAGATGAGTGCAAATAGCTTTCCAAAAACTGAAAGATGCTTTGCACAATTATCGATGCTTACTTCACTTTGAAACTGACAAATCAGTTGTGTTGCAAACTGACGCGTCGTCTTATGGAATCGGTGCAGCGATTTCGCACAGAACTGGTGATAAAGACAAGCCTACCGCTTTTGCGTCAAAAATGTTGTCCAAGGCTGAGTGTATCTATTGAAAAATTCAGAAAAAGCTCCCATACGTGCTAGTCAATGGGCAAGTCCACTGGTTTTGCTCCACAAACCTTCAGGCCTCGTTCGCCTATGTGCTGGCTTTAAGTCTACAGTCACCCGACACGCTGTGATTGGTATTTATCCATTGCCACTCCCAGACGGTCTCATGGATAGATTAGACGCTGGTCGCTACGTTTCAAAAATTGATTTGCGGGATGCATATCTTCAAATACTAATAGATGGAACAGAGCGAGGTGGCGCAGTGGTTAGACACTGGACTCCCATTCGGCAGGACGACGGTTCAATCCCGCGTCCGGCCATCCTGATTTAGGTTTTCCGTGATTTCCCTAAATCGCTCCAGGCAAATTCGGGTATGGTTCCTTTCAAAGGACACGGCCGCCTTCCTTCCCCGTCCTTCCCTAATCCGATGAGACCGATGACCTCGATGTCTCCTTCCCCAAAACAACCAACCAACCAATAGATAAAGAATCACAAAAAGTATGTGTTGTGAACACTCATTTGGGCTTGTTTAAATGTTTGCGTTTGCCTTTTGGCAGTGCCTTCGCACCCCCATTTTTCAACGGTATTCTGAACAGTTGACTGCTCAAGTACCAAACCGTTCAAACTATTTAGACGATATTGTCGTCCAAGTCGTACACCTGAAGAACACATTGCAAATCTACTTGCTTTGTGTGTTATCTGATGCATTGTAGACTGGGCAAGTGTGATTTTCTTAAACCTGAAGTACAATATCTTGATCATGTCATAAACAATCTAGGTTAACATCCTCTTCAGTAGCATTTGTTAGCCATAAGAGACCTGCCAATACCTCGCAACGTCGCAGAATTCCAGTTAGTTTTAGGGAAAATGAACTATTCTTTTCGGTTCATACCGAATGCTGCGTAAATTAGGTGCATGTTTGGTGGTATGTGCAACTTCTATAAAACTGGCGACACACACGAACTGTCCAACAGAGGGAGGTTGGAGAAGGACGACCGTTGGTTGGTCGTCCGGTTGGCCGTCTCATCGGCCGACGTATATTTGGTCTTTTCACCGTTTCCAGTTGACATGGAGCAGCAGGGAAGCCCTCGTCGCACGGAGTACGGTCAGAGCCACTGGCGGCATGCACGCGCGGTTGGAGTGTGAGACGCTGCTTACAAGTGCTACAAAGTTCGTCGCCCACCGATCTAGGACATGAGAGTTGAGTCCTCACTTAACATACTATCGAGCCTCAGCTGTTTACATTTGTTCGTTTGATCCTAGTGGTTGCTTTTGGGACATTCTTGCGAGCAACAACGTCGGTTTTTTCTAGTTGGCTAATGTTCCAGCCGTCTTCCTGTGGAGTTTAACTTAATTTATTTTCTGTTATTGAAGTTGACGAGCGGTATCTTCTGCCTTGTGGCCGTTGACGTTCCGGTTACTTGTCCTGATCGTTGACGTAATTTTAGGCAGTGTATTTTCCTCGTCGTGTTGTTGCTGTCTAGCACGGTGTGTAGATAGGCGGCTGAGGTGTTATTGGTCGTTGTGGTCGCCAATATTCTGTGTGTCGATGTATTGAAATCTTGTGGTCGTTTTGCTGGCTGCATGGAGCGGAACTCATCTTGTTCATTGGTCGATCGGCTGTCTGTCGGTGAGTTGCCGTGAGGTTAAGAAGTCGTTGAACAGGCTGCCTGTCTTACTTAAATGAGCGTTAGCGTTACAATCCCAGGCCAACCCTTGGAAACTTCTGAGCGCCGTTCCTTGTGTGTTACATAATAATTTCCCTCTTTGTGTTTTAGTTATTTGGTTGATGTGTGGCCTTCAGCCGAGTATCAATATCTCTCAATTAATGTTCTTGTCTTGCCCTTAAGGCATCGGATTGTTATTCTTTTATATGGGGCCTTTATCCCAATTTTACACAAGATGTTTTAAGGTAAGGCTTTCTGCCTAAAAGGCCTTAAGCCGTTAAACTTATTTTGTCGGTATGTGGCCTTCAGCCGAGTATTAATATCTCTTAAATTAAATTTCTTCTCTTGCCCTGAAGGCATGAGATTGTTATTTTTTAAAGGGCCCTTCAACCAACTTTCATATGAAATGTTTTAAGATTCGGCCTTCTATCTTTTAAAATCGAAACTTTTCTTTCTAGGGATTAAGCCGTTAAATTATTTGTAGATGTGCAGCCTTCAGCCGAGTTTTAATGTCTCATAAATTAATGTTCTTGTCTTGCTCTTAAGGCATAAGATCGTTATGCTTTTGTTTTAAGATAAGGCCTTCTGCCTTTTGATTTAAACTCTTCGTATTTCTTAATATGCAGCCTCGAGCCAAGTTCAATTAAAATTAAATTGCTAAGGCCTTCAGCCTGTTTAGATTGAAGATTTAGAAACTATTCTTGGGTGAAAGCTCCAGAAGAAGCTTGTTCTTCAATTTCTTACTTAGGTCTTGAGTCTCGGATTTTGAGTGTGGCCTTCAGCCGATCTAAGGTTAATCAAAGGAGGTCGATTAAAGTTTTGAGTGGTTTGCATCCATGTTGTAATATTGTGTGTGTTGATGAGTAAAGTTTGTATTTTGAGTGAAACTGACATCAACTTATTTTGGCCCCTTTCCACAACCTAATCTGCTCTGTCCTGCTAGCCCAGGCATTTCAAAAACATCTATTAATTTTGTCATTTTATAGAAGTTCCACATAGCACCAAACATGGACCTAAAAAGCATTTTGCACTAATAAAATACTGTAGAAACCTGATGTTTATTATTAATGAGAATTATTCAATTTCTTTTGAATTTTCAGCAAAAGGAGTGCCTCTCCTTTTACCTGTAGTAGTCTAGAAGCATTCTTGTTGTAATGGTACTGGGGTCGTTGTATGTACTATGTAAATATAGGTGCAAAGCAAGACTGCAGGATTTTCGTAATTCTTTATGTTAAAAGTAGCAGAGGTCGCATAGAAAGCTTTATTTACTCCAGATTCGTTTGCATTACACTGAACTTGATCCTAGGATGTATGTGAGCTGCTGGTGGTTTTTCCGCTCGGCTAGGTCCAGCGGGGTGTCCGCATCGTCATTCCTGACTTCCCTGTCAGCCCCTGCCTCCAGTAGTGCAGTCGCCGCATCTGCGTGTCCACGCCGTGCCGCATCGTGCAGTGGTGTGTTCCCACTGCTATCCCTGGCGTTGGGGTCGGCAGAGGATGCCGCCAGGAGCCGCACCACAGCCGCATTGTCATTCCATGCAGCCTGATGCAGAGGCGTGTTCTGCCAATCGTCCCTGGCGTTGACATCTGCTCCATCCTCCAGCAGACACCTCGCCACCTCCACGTGTCCCATGATTGCTGCCCAGTGCAGTGGTGTCCACTTGTAGTCGTCCTTCGCCTCCACGTCGGCCCCCACTGCCAGCAAAGTTCGCACCTTGCTCACTGACCCCTCCTTAGCTGCCACGATCAGCATCTGGCCCTTCTCTTCTCCAGAAAGATCCCTACATCAAAAGAAAGACACAAATTGCTCCCAACACATACGTCTGAGGACAAAACACTATTGCAGAACTGTGATGAGTTCCAAAAAGTCATCTCTCCAAGAAGGTTAACACAATAGACTGGTGTCCAAAATTAAAGCAAGAAACTGCGATTTCCCCATCGTGTGTCTAATTCCCAATGTAATCATGCCAACTGTCAGCAGATGCCTGAACCATGGTGTTCTGCATGGTAGCTGGCATTCCAGTCACTGAACAACTACAACGATGAAGTCAGTGAAACTACAAATTGGGGTTGTGTTTGCTGGGTACTCCCACATCCACAATCGCTGTAGACACAGTTACAGACGGTGGAGTATGTTACAGAGAAGACGCCTACCAGGCTGCCTGCGCTCTGTTGTTTCTCAGATGTGGGGACAGTTTGTAGAGACAGAAACTGTATCTCAAAGACGAGGGCAGGACCCAACACGTCTGATACCAGAAAGGGAGGACCGCTATCTGGCTAAAAGGGCATCACTGCACCGCCTTGCTACTGCATGGCAATTGCCATCTAACCTCGTAGCAAGCACTGGATGTGTTGTATCGAGGTAGACGTTATACAGAAGGCATCAGCAGAGTGGCCTTTATTGTCAGGGATCTGTTGTATATGTACCTCTGACACATCTTCACAGAAAGAAATGTTAAAGTCGTCAACATGCCACCTAGATGGCCGAGCAAAGGGTCCATGTCCTTTTCACAGGTAAGTTCAAATATAGTCTGGAGAGTGATTCTCGACGGATTTGCATATGGAGGGAATTCGGAACACGATTTCGGAAACCAAACAGCTTTGTAAGAGACTGATATCGAAGAGGACGCCTGATGGTGTGGCCACAGATTATGTTGACTACTCGAACACCTCTTCATGACGTTGTATGGGTGAATCGGCGAGGTTTAACTCCTGTCAGGTATCGCGACGAGATCTTGGGACCTCATATGCGGTTTTTGCGAGGTGCTCTGGCGTAGACTTCGTATTGGTGGACTATAATGCTAAGCCTCATAGAGATCAGGTGATTGACGTTTTTTTGGGAATTGAAGATATTGCACATATGGGGTGGTTCGCTCGATCTCCCAATTTGAATCCCATAGAGCATGCCGGTGACCGGTGACACACTAGGGAGATGGGTTGCATCACATAAGCTTCCACAAACAATTCTATAAGACTTGCGAGTAGCTCTGCAGGAAGAATAGTGTAATTGCCTCCACATGAGATCGATGACATCATTCACAGCTTTCCCTGTCACTGTCAGGCTTGCATGAGTCAGAGGTGGTCACACCCGATGCTGAACACATTAACCAGATGTCGAATTGTGAGTGCAAATCGGTTAAGTTTTAAAAAAAAGAAGAAATTTTTTATCTACCTTTGTGCATTTTGTAGCTGTTTATGTTTTTATATTTTACAACGTTTCTATTTTACTATCACCTGTTTCTACTATTTTATGGCAAAATATACGCAACCTTGCAAAATTTCCATTTGTTGCTTTAATTTTGGAAACTACGTACATCAAATTTCACGCCCCTTTTTATACCATTCAAATTACTAGCCGAGCTGCATGTTGGCTTCGTAAACATACTAAAGACCTAGTGATTGGGCCGAAACGTCGGTTTTAGTTTATTATTGTTGTTAGTTTTTAGCAATGATGCGGCATAATACCCAGAAGAATTTTAATCACTATGACACTGGTCGCGGAATCCTACGTTCTTATAACACTAAAGTCCTGACAGCATTTAGGTATATTGCTGTTGTTGTTGTGGACTTCTGTCCAGAGACAGCTCTAATGCTGTTCTCCATACTACTATAGCCTGTGCAAGCTTCTTCAACGACAAGTAACTTCTGCAACCTACATCCTTCTGAATTTGCTTTGTGTATTCATCTTTAGGTCTCCCTCTACGACGTTTATCCTCCACGCTGCCCTCCAGTACTAAATTGGTGATCCCTTAATGCCTCTGAACATGCCCTACCAACCGATCCCTTCTTGTAGTCAAGTACCACAAACTCTTCTTCTCTCCAATTCTGTTCAGTACCTCCTCATTAGTTACCTGATCTACCCATCTAATCTTCAGCATTCTTCTGTAGCACTGCATTTCTCTTCTATTCCCTTCTTGTTTACATCGTTTCTTGTCCATCTTTCACTTCTATAGAGGCCTACACTCGATACAAAAACTTTCAGAAAAGACTTCCTGACACTTAAATCTATACTCGATGTTAACTAATTTCTCTTCTTCAGAAACATTTTCCCTGCCATTGCCAGTATACATTTTATATCCTCTTTCCTTCGACCAAGATCAGTTATTTTGCTTCCCAAATAGCTTTACTCGTTTACTACTTTAAGTGTCTCATTTCCTAATTTAATTCCCTCAGCATCACCTGATTTGACTGCATTCCTTTACCCTCGTTTCGCTTTTGCTGATGTTCACCTAATATCCTCCTCTCAAGACACTATCCATTCCATTCAACTGCTCTTCCAGGCCCTTTGCTGTCTGTGACAGAATTACAATGTCATTGGTAAACGTCAAAGTTTTTATTTCTTCTCCATGGCTTCTAATTCCTAATGCAAATTTTTCTCTTGTTTCCTTTACAGCTTGCTCAACATACATATTGAATAACATCAGGGATAGGCTGCGAGCTACGCTACACTGTCAGATCAAAAGTATCTAGATACTTCTAATGTGTGTCTGAACAACAAGTGTAATGAGAGGCCGATCCGCCAGTATAAAAGGAGGCAGAGAGACTTGTGTCGTCAGTACAGAACCAGAAATAGCTGAATGTGTCCATCAGGGGGGTTAGGGACTTCGAATGTCCAGTAGACACTGAATGTCATCTGAGTAACAAATGTACCAGAAATGTTTCGACCCTTACACAGTGGCCCTAGGCGACTTTTGGAGACGCTGTTGTGAAGTGGAAATGCAGAGCAACAACCATAGCAAAAGGTAGAAGAGGCATGTACTGATGGACAGGGACCATGAAGCTTTATGGAGGGTCGCTGTAAAAAATCGCATGAAGCACTGCAGCCAGCACAAAGACTGTGCATAGGGAGGTAAAAAGAATGTTGTAAAATGGTCAAGCAGCCCCCCCCCCCCCAATGAGGCACACATTTCTGCAGTCAGTGCTATGCAACACTTAAATTGGTGAAAAGCGTGACGCCACTGGACAATGGATGAATGGAAACGAATGGTCTGCACAGATGAACCACCTGTGGCAATCCGATGGAAGGCTCTGTTTTTGGCTGATGACTGTTACCTGCCATCTCGTATAATGTCAGAAGTGAAGGAGAGAGGAGATGGTGTTAAATTATCGGCATATTTCCATGGTTATGGTATCATTCCCCTATTGAGCTTAAGAGAACACTAAATTCGACAGCATAGCAAGCACGTTTCCCAGCTTCGTGTACTGCATACTGTAGATCATCATTGTTTGCGTTAGCAAGACAGTGCTTCTTATCATAAATCATTATCTGTCAGGCAAGAATTTTTGGACAATAACATTATATGAGTGTACTGTCCGCCCAGAATTCCGAGCTAAACCCAATGCAATTGCTCTGGATGAGTTAGAAGCTGGCTTCGCTGGAGACTGAAGCGTCCAGCGTTGAGGAATAATGGGTTCTCATTTCTCCACAGTAGTTCACACCCATTACTCAAAGTTCCCTCAGCAGAATAAAAGCCTTGATAGAGATGAAACTTTGACACACCCTTTATTAATTTTCTCTAATAGGTGTCCATATACCGTCGATGAAACTGAATGTCTACCGAGAAACGGGCCATGTTATTTACATGTGACATAAACATCTACATTTTGATACTACGAACTGCGTGTTGCATGTTCAGCAATAATATGTGGCACTTCCTTTATGAACTAAAGACAATATACATTCTATTAATCTGTCAAATGAGATTATTTTAGCAAGTAGTTTTCTACTCAGTTTGATGTGGCCTGCCACGAATTCCTCTCTTGCACCAACCTTCATCTGAAAGTAGCACTTACACCCTACACACTCAATTAATTGTTGGATGTATTTCAATCTCATTCCATATCTGACAAGTCCACCTAAGTTTCAACACTTTTCTCTAGCACCACATTTGACACGCTCCTAGTCTCATCAGTTCCGGTTTTTTGCCACTGTCTACGGTTCAATATCATACAAAGTAGTAATCCAAACATAAATGTTTCATAGCAGCAGAATTATGGTGGCTAGTTGTACCCATATTGCCTTTGCTACTATGCTTCTCATGCCCTTCTTGCTTTGTATATCAAGGGTTATTTTGGTTCCAGAATTTCTTAATATCGGCTACTTCATGAGCACCAATTTAAGTGCTATTTCTCAGTAGAATTTTCTTTTAGTGATTCATTCTCAATTCACATTCCTTACTCACCAGACTCTCCATTCAATCAACAGATCCTGTAACTCTTCACTTTCGCTGAGGATAGCAATGTCATCAACTTTTTTCATTGGTATCTTTTCACCGCGAATTTTAATCCCACCCTTGAACTTTTATTATATTTCCATCACAGCTTCTTCAATGTGTAGATGGAATACCAGGGGCAAAAGACTGCTCCTGTCTTACACACTTAATCTGAGCACTTTGATCTTTATCTTCCAGTCTTACTGTTCCCTTTTGGTTCTTGTACATGTTGTAACCTACCTGTCCTTCCCTGTAACATAATCATATTTATATAAGACTTTCGAAGATCTTGTAGAATTATATAATGTCGAACACTTTTTCTAGGTCAAAAAACTTTTTGCTTGCTTCCATTATAACGTACAACTTTCGAACCGCATGTCTGGTGCCTTTACTTCTCCTAAAGTCAATCTGACCGTCATCTGACAGTTTCTCAATTTTCTTTTCACTTTTTCTGGATATCATTCTCGTCTGCAGCTTGGATGTATGAGTAAGAAAGGTGATTGCGCACTCGTCCTCACACTTATCTGCCCTTGCTATCTTGGGAAATATGTGGATGATATTTTTGTAAAAGAGTGATGGTATGTCGCCAACTCACAGATTCTACACTCCAACTTGAATTGTCGTTTGGTTGCCACTTTAGCCAATGAACTTAGTAGTCCTGATGAAGTGTTAGGTACCCTGTCAATTTTATTTGTTGTTAAATAATCCAGAGTTCTTTAAACTACTGGCTCTAATAGTAGATCCTGTATATCTTCCACGTCGACACAGATTCCTTCCTCTATCAAATCATCAAACAAGGTCCCCATTCGTAGAGGCTCTCAATGTAATCTTTCCACCTATGTGCTCTGTCTTCTGAGGCTGGCAGTGGAATTCCCATGGTGTCTGTAATTTTGATTTTTCTATATTATGTGTCAGTCCTGCAAAAGACTGTTTCTTTTTAGTTTTTTCACAATTTTTCTGCAGTTGTTTCACCTAGTCTACGCGGCACATCTCACATATGTCATTTCTAAATGGCCTACACTGAGGTGACAAGCCATTCAATAGTGGTGTGCACATATACAGACAGCGGCAGTATCACATACACAAGGTACAAAAGTGCGGTGCATTGGCAGAGCTGTCATATGTACTCAGGTGATTCGTGTGAACGGGTTTCCGTCGTGATTATGGCCACACAGTGGGGATTAACTTTCAACACCAAATAGTAGTTGGAGCTAGATGCATAGGACATCCCATATCGGAAATAATTAGGGAATTCAATATTGCAAGATACACAGTGTCAAGAGTGTGCCAAGAATACTAAATATCAGGCATTATCTCTCACCACAGTCAATGCTGTGGCTGACAGCCTTCATGTAACGACCAAAAGCAGCGGCTTGCGCATGTAGCGGTCGGTGCTAAGAGACAACCAATACTGTGTGAAATAACCGCAGAAATCAATGTAGAATATACGACGAACGTATCCACTAGGACAGTGCGCCAAATTTGCCGTTAAGTGCTGTGGCAACAGATGACCAATGCGAGTGACTTCACTACCAGTATGTTACCACCCGCAATTCCTTTCCTGGTCTCGTGACCATAATGGTTGAATGCTAGACGACTGGAAAAGCGTGGCCTGGTCAGATAAGCCTCGGATTCAGTTGGTGAGAGCTGATTGTAATGTTCAAGTGTGGCGTAGACCCCACGAAGCTATGGACCCAAGTTGCCAACAAGGGACTGTGCAAAATGGTGTTGGCTCTGTAATGGCATGCTCTGTGCTTACGTGGAATGGGCTGGGTCCTCTCGTCCAACTGAACGAATCATTGACTGGAAATGGTTATGTTTGGCTACTTGGAGACCATGAATCCCACCAATGACTTATTGGACATAATAGAGAGGTCAGTTCTTATACAAAATCTTGCAGCAGGAACACTTTCGTAGTTGTGGATGGCTATAGAGGCAGCCTGGCAATATATTTTCACAGGGGACTTCCAACGACTTCTTGGGTCCCCACCACCTCGAGTTGTTGCTCCAGGTTGCGCACAAGGAGGTCTGACACGACATTAGGAGGTATCCCACGACTCTTACCACCTCAGTGAATGTAGCTGTATTCCTGTCTTTCACTGGACATTTACACGCTTTCTTATTTCGTTGATCAGTTGCAGTCTTTCTACAGTTACTCAAGGTTTCTTCGAAGTTAGCTTCCCTTTATCTGTGTTTATCTGTCCACCACCTGTGATTTTACGTTCTAGAGATGTCCACTCCTCTTCAATTGAATAGCCTACTGTGATATTCCTTACCGCCATTTACACATCGTTCATTAACTTCAAGTCCATCTCATCAGTTCTCATTACTGCATGATGCTACATCCTTCTATGCTGATTCTTCTGGACGATTCTGTTAAACGTCACTCTACTCTTCATAATTATTAAATCTTTGTGTACATCTGGGTACACCTTACGTTCCAATATCTGATGTCGGAATCTCTGTCTTACCATGAAGTAATCCAGCTCGAATCCTTCAGTGTCTCTGGGTCTTTTCCAAGCATATTTTTCCTCACATGATTCCTGACAGAGTATTCGTTATTACCATTTAAATTTGACTGCAGAATTCAATTAGACTTTTACCTCTCTCATCACTGTGCCAAGCCCATAATCCCCATGACAATTTCTTCTTTTCTTTCAGTCTGAAACCGCGCGACCGCTATGGTCGTAGGTTCGAATCCTGCCTCGGGCGTGGATGTGTGTGATGTCCTTAGGTTAGTTAGGTTTAAGTAGTTCTAAGTTCTAGGGGACTGATGACCTCAGATGTTAAGTCCCATAGTGCTCAGAGCCATTTGAACCATTTTTGATATCGAATCTGGTGAGAAAAACTCTGTCATTGAGCAGTTCACAGTAGCCCACACACTCTCCTGCTTTCATATTTATAACGATTCCCATTATACAATTTGCTGTTGATATTACCCCAATGTGTCTTATGACAAATCCTTTGCTTTCTTCTATTTCACATCAATGACCCCCCCTGTATCTACACTGGGTCTTTGCAGTTCCGTTTTTAGACTCCCTAGCTTTCCAACTACAACCAAACTTAGGAATTCAAAGCTCCAAGTCATAGAATGTTATCCCTCTGTAACTTATTATACGGTCACTTCCACCTTGACAGTCCATTCCCAGGGATCCAAAAGGGTAACTTGTCCAGAATACTTTCTCAATGCAGATGGTGTCACGACAAGGTTCTTCTGGAGGTTTCACCCTAAAATATTTTCTAAATCCTCAACCGAAAGAGGCTGAAGGTCTTAGCAATTTAATTTAAATGGAACTTGGCTGGAGGCTGCATATAAAACGATAAGGAGAGTTACCATCAAAAGGCAGAAGGAGCTATCTTAAAATATTTCATGCAAAAGGGCAAGACAAGAACATTAATTTAAGAGATATTGAAACTTGGCTGAAGGAAGCACATCAGTAAATAATGTAGTGGCTTAAGTCCTAGAAAGAAGAGTTTGAATTTTAAAAGACAGAAGGCCGTATCTTAAAAATTTTCATACAAAATTAGGCTGAAGGCCCCTATACAAAAATAACAATCCCATGACTTAAGGACAAGGTAAGAACATCAATTTTACGTGATATTGATACTTGGCTGAAGGCCACATATCAAACAAATTGTTCAACGGCTAAAGGCCTAGAGAAGAGTTTCAGTTTAAAAGGCACAAAGCTTTTTCTTAAAACATTTCATGCAAAAGGGCAAAACAAGGAAATTAATTTAAGAAATATTAAAACTCAGTTGAAGGCCGCACATCAACAAAATAACTAAAAGCCAAACAGGGAATTGACTATGTAGCACACAAGGAACGGCCCTCAGAAGTTTCCAACGGTTAGCCTGTGATCGTAGCACTAATGCCCGTTTAGGCGAGAAAGGCAGCCTGACCAACAGTCTCTAAATCGGAAGGCAACCCAACCGACAGTCAGCCGAAGAAGCAAGCACCTGATTTCGGTCACCGGACCAAAAACACTACAACGAAATTGCCAGCGAGGCGAAGAGACCATTAACACTCGTCTTCAAATATTGTTGTGTTAATAGGCCCAGGCACAATAACTACCGACAGATATGATCATCGCAACGGCTGTGGAACTACACGTCGTGGGGGACCGCATCAATTCGGTAAGAAAACATTTACTCTCTCCTCTTTCTTAGCCGATCAACTGGCTACTGCAGTAAGCAGGCAGCATTACAGAACTTCTAAATCTACATCGATACTCTGCAAATCACATTTAAGTGCCTGGCAGAGGGTTCATCGAACCACCTTCACAATTCATTATTCCAATCTCGCATAGCACGTGGGAAGAATGAACACCTATATATTTCCGTATGAGCTCTGATTTCCCTTGTTTTATCTTGGTGATCGTTCCTCCCTATGTAGGTCGGTGTCAACAAAATATTTTCGCATCGGAGGAGAATGTTGGTGATTGGAATTTCGTGAGAAGATTCCGTCCGCCTTTCTTTTAATGATCTCCAGCCCAAGTCGTGTATGATTTCTGTGACACTCTCTCCCATATTTCGAGATAATGCAAAACGTGCTGTCTTTCCTTGAACTTTTTCAATGTACTCCATCAGTCCTATCTGGTAAGGATCCCACACCGTGCAGCAGTATTCTTAAAGCAGACGGACAAAAGTAGTGTAGGCAGTCACCTTAGTAGGTCTTTTACATTTTGTAAGTGTCCTGCCAATAAAACGCAGTCTTTCGTTATCCTTCCCCACAACATTTTATATGTGTTCCTTCCAATTTAAGTTGTTCTTTACTGTAATACGTAGGAATTTAGTTGAATTTACGGCTTTTAGATTAGACTGATTTATCGTGTAACGGAAGTTTAACGAGTTTCTTTTAGCACTCATGTGGATGACCTCACACTTTTCGTTATTTAGGGTCAACTGCCACTTTTCGCACCATTCAGATATTTTTTCTAAATCGTTTTGCAGTTTGTTTTGATCTTCTGATGACTTTATTAGTCGATAAACCACAGCTTCATCTGCAAACAAACAAAGACAGCTGCTCAGATTGTCTCCAAAATCGTTTACATAGATAAGGAATAGCTATGGGCCTATAACACTACCTAGGGGAACGCATTGCTCAGTCGAACTGACACAAGGTACACAGTGTTGCACGAAACACTGCCACAAGAAACTCGAACACTCGTAAAAAGAATGACTCATGAACAACTAGGATATATCACAGGAGGACACACAAACAAAACCGAAGGACAGTCGGTGACGAAACACGTCGTCTGACCACACGACCGACCAGCAGCCAACCAAGGTCATCGGCACTCAAACCACGTGTATCAGCAATGGTCGGGCGAGTCTTGCCTATCCGGAGCTCACTGCAGCTCCAAACCGACTGAACCCGATGTCTGTCGGGAAGTGGGAGACACGGCGATCCTGGCACAATGGCTCTGACCCAATCATGCAGAGGAAACTCTTGCCCACTGGCCAAGACGTTCCGCACAAGAAGGAACCGAACCACATCCAGCAAGATGAGCCAGTGATGAGGCCCAGAAGCGGTGAAAAGACCAAATATATGTCGGCCGATGAGACGACCAGCGGTCGTCCCGCTCCAATCTCCGTCCGTCAAACAGTTCATCCTGTGTCACGAGCGGACTGCGACTACTGGCGCTCCTTCCCCGACTTCACTGCTGCTGCGTGCCGACTGCATTGCTGCTCCGTCTCCAACTCAGCCGACTTTCTTCGCATGGTCGACGTCCCAGAGACACTGGCTCGGACCCAGCCATGCAGAGGGAACACAACCGACATCTCTGCACAGGAAGGAACCGACAGAAAATACACCTCGTCGATGAGGTGACCGACCGAACGCTCAACCAACGGTAGCCCTCGCTGGTACTAGCTGCGCGGACCTCCCTGAGGCTCAGTATCTGACTGCACCTACGTTTCTACTGCACTTCTGCCACGTTGCAACTCCAGCCGCTCCAGGTCCGATCACCCTCATTGACTACCAGACACACGACGACACGGAAATACTGTCGGTCGCTCCAGAGATGGTACGACAGTGCACGTATCGAAAGCGCTGCTGCTGTCGCTCACGGACAAGTAAGGTAGGAAGTTAGTGACGCTAGTAAGTAGAATAAGTAAACGAGGCGGGAGTAATGTAATAGAAGATGACATGGAATAAATGGCATGAACACGAGCCATACACGGCTCACGCGTTCCCACAGACCCTGTGAGAGAGTATCTCGTTATAGTGTAGGGAGAGTAATCGTGGAGATGCAAGACAATGCAAGTTTCAGAAAGTCCTGGTCGTGTGGTGATGCATCCTAATAGTGAAGATGTTTGCTAGTCATAAGCAACAATCAAGATCTAGCCCCTACAGAATTAATTCATAAGATAGGAAACCATCCCTGAAAACGGAAACTGCCTCTAACACACCAACACATTTGCTATCTTTGGGGATGTATTCAGTATTATCGCACCTTACAACAAGTAATTTCATTCAGCTGCTCAGTTGTGTTAGGAATTGAAAATACGACAAGTTGCAAACCTGTAGAAGAGTGCAGAGAATCCCTTGCATCCTTGCCTCGTCGAACGTCACAGTTTATAAAAGCAGTAACTTTAAACGAGAACTATAACTTCTGCTTTGTCAAAAACAGGAATCAGCGACATTCCATTTCTTTACTTTAACACTAGGCTATCTCCCCAACATGTCGCACTTTGATTGTGGACAGTCTGCACAAGAAGTGACGGAACTCACCGCAGGAGAGAGACGGTAGCGTCATCAGGCTCTGGAGTGGCCTGGGGAGTGGTGGGGGGCACAGCTGTGGCTGGGCTCCGGCCGTCGTCGCTGTGGCCACTGTGCGGCTGCGAGGAGGGGCCGGTCCTGCTCTCTCCAGCGCTTGGCGTGCTGCACAGAAGGAGCACTGCTTCGAGAAGGGTTTCCACATCGAGTCCACAGTGGTCAGATTACCACAGACAGTACTGCTGAGGTACTGTCCCCACACAGATAATGGAAAACACACTCGATACTACAGTAGCGAGCCCACTAAGATGAATCACTCAGAATTCAGATAATCAGTTTACACACTGCTTCTCCTAATTTTCTCATACCTGTAGCCTAGAATATTACACAGTATTTGGTACAAAATAAAGCATAAATATAAGGCTCGTACGAGGCTCAACAATTGTGTTTATGACCGCTATGTGTTGACATAGTTTCAAAGCACAACAGCATAAATCACAAAGGAACTGGAATGACAGTTCCCCTTCAATGCACTTAATGTGTTGCTGCCGTCATGAGATGGTGTATGTGGCTCGTGTGTTAAGGGGGGTTGAACGTCAAATGTGCAGACGTGGAGCAGGTGAGGCACCACAGGACACTTCAATTTTCACTGTCTATACTTTTACAAATAAATTCGTGAAGATGTGTCAGCACGAGCAAGAAGTTCTAGATTCACACTCCTAACAGTGGAAGTTCAAAAACATAACAAAATAATTTTTTTTTAATGTGACATTTCATAATTTTTTTCACGTACTGGTGGCTGCATTTATTGCTATAGGTACACTTCCCTTCATAAGCATGAGAGATTCTTCGATGAATTTCGCACGCCATACAAACCAGTTATAGGTGTATGAAACTAAAAAATTTATTTAATTAATGAAAAAATTAATTAGGTGTTTCATTTTGAACTTTGTCTTTAGAAACAATACAAATTTTGTAGTTAAATATTTCAATTATTACCATAATTTTTAATAGATTTGAAAAACTCTAGAATTTTGTCCTAAAGAATTTGTGCTTAATAAACATACCAGGTTAGAAAGTAATAGGATATTTATTTTGGATGTTATATGTACCCAAGTACAGAAATCTTTGTTTTGCGGAATATGGCAGTTAACGTTTCTCCTTGTATTTGTTATTCATTTACAGCTGCCCACCTCCATAAGAAGGTCCTTTTCAATTTTCCTAAACCAGTTTTCTTTCTTTTCACATTTCTATGATACACTCTTCTCTCATCCCCAAAAATAATTTATCTGTTTCACTACACTCTCTCTCTGTCCATTGCATAGAAAGCTTTCATGGAGTTCCCTCCTGGCTTCATTCTCAATTTCTCTAAAACGTATTTCCTGCTCTTCGCACCATCATTAAAACACGAAATTGGATCATAAACACCAATAGCATTTATTCCCGCTAATTATGGTTTTTATGACTCTTTCCTATACACATTGTTTAAAATTTTGATTTGGGTTTTGGGTACCACCAAGAAATTTCTTTAATAAGTTTTCATTTGCAAGTCTCTGAACATAGGTTTGATGGCTTCCATTACAGCAGTTGGTTGATAATTCCTGTGATGATATTCTTCAGTACCAGCACTAAGAGATTGCTGTCCTGAGCCACTGGTGTCATATTTGTTGCAGCACCCTTCACTGTGTATATGTTGCCATGGTGACGTTGTTTAGGGTTGAAGCAACGAATTCTAGGGATCTTGTGCGATAATATGCCACAAACGAACACAAAACATTCTGTGTAAATTTGACCCGATTTTTCAACCACGGAAATAATGTTACGTACTGTCTCAACCTGTGAAGAATCATTTCATTTCGTCAGCCATTCTGGATACTTCGGTTCTCGTTGAGGCACTGTATACTTAAAGATAGACTCTACATCATAGTCTTAGATGGAGGTTATCTTTCCAGTCTTACCTGATTCACTGTCTACAGACCCTACCCTTCTCTTCTGCTGCTGATAAACCCCATAAATTTATGTTCATGTATGTTACTCGTATAGCAATGCACCATCAACCTGCTTCCACTTCCATTCCCTTCAGGATTAATTTGGGAGATATCTAACCAACAATGAAACTAGAAACTCTATCCACTGCATCAATATATTCAGTATTGTATTGCATTGTATTGTATGTTAACTGGGGATCTAGAAACGAAGGAGAGGCTCCATTCCCACCACAGCCGCAGTGGTCTAAAACCCCACGACGACTACCGCAGTCCACTGCACCCCTCCGCCACCCCACACCGAAGCCAAGGTTATTGTGCGGTTCGAGCCCTGGTGCACCCCCCAGGGAACGTCTCACACCAGACGAGTGTAACCCCTATGTTTGCGTGGTAGAGTAATGGTGGTGTATTCGTACGTGGAGAACTTGTTTGCACAGCAATCACCGACATAGTGTAACTGAGGCGGAATAAGGGAAACCAGCCCGCATTCGCCGAGGCAGATGGAAAACCGCCTAAAAACCATCCACAGACTGACCAGTTCACCGGACCTCGTCACAGATCCGTCGGGCGGATTCGTACCGGAGACCAGGCGCTCCTTCCCACCCAGAAAGCCGTGCGTTAGACCACACAGCCAACTGGGCGGGCTAATATATACAGTAACTTTGGAAAAGAGCTTAGCAAACATTCCCCATACTACTACACTGAGCAAACATTTGGTATGAAAATAATCTACACAGTCAGTGCAGATGAATACATGGAGATTCAAAGTCCTTACATTAAATCTGTAAATTGAACGCCATTTCCTCTCTGAATCCAAAGAAAGATGGCGACATCGATTAAAACAATAAGTTTACTGTTAACCATCACAACCTCTGCTTTTAGAAACTAAAATATTTTTTCATCATCACACTTCGCTAACGCCACCCCCTCTAATTTGTTTACATATATGGTTATGTAGTGACAGAACTCAGGACATGAAAGAGACGGTTGTACCATCTTGTGCGGGGGTTGAGTGGGGACCTGTGGTCTGCGCAATTGTGACGAGTGTCTGGCAGTAGTTGCTGTGCTCGCTGTGTGGCTGTATGCAGGTGGGCCCACATCTCGTGGTCGTGCGGTAGCGTTCTCGCTTCCCACGCCCGGGTTCCCGGGTTCGATTCCCGGCGGGGTCAGGGATTTTCTCTGCCTCGTGATGGCTGGGTGTTGTGTGATGTCCTTAGGTTAGTAAGGTTTAAGTAGTTCTAAGTTCTAGGGGACTGATGACCATAGATGTTAAGTCCCATAGTGCTCAGAGCCATTTTTTTGTATGCTGGTGGTGGTCCTGTTGTGTCCAGTGGCTGGCACGCTATGCAGATGTAGACTGCTTGGATACGTGTATTCACACAGAGACCAGACGCCATCTGCCCGTCCACAGATAATGGGACAAATACAGCCAAAGACAACAGCAGGTCCACTAATTCACTAAGATAAATGACTTACTAGTGAGACAATCAGTTTACACGCTGCTTCTCCTGAGTTCCTCATACCAGCAGCTTAACATACCAAACAACAATCACACAGATATTAGAAATGCAGTAACTCTTAGATGTACTTAATATGCTATTATGTCCATCAGATGGTGTTTGTAGGTAAAATGCTTCAGACCAGGCTGTGGGGGGAACATATAGTAAATATGATGACAGACGCTTCTGAAATAACCAGTGAAGGAAATTCAGAGAAAAACGTTTTGTCGTATTTGTCATATTACGAAGGAACTGCAGTAAAAATTTGGCTTCCATTAAAAACTTTATTACAGAATTGAAACATCAGCCAATAGATCAATAGATGTATTTGACACCAATGAGCACTCACACGAAACAGGTGAATGTTGAATACAACCTGATTGGAAGGATGAATGAGCCTATGGGTATGATCAGTAAAATAAGCAGACACATCAATTATATATATATATATATATATATATATATATATATATATATATATATATATATATATATATACCTACTGAAATTAAGAATTTAGATTCGTTACTGTGTTCAGTGTAATCATATTTATCAGACTGTGATTATTGGATGTCATGGATTCAATATGAGTGAAAACCACGAGAAAGAGGTTACATAAGGCTATGCACGAAATATATCTATGTGAAGGCTCATGGAATCATGCTTTTACGTAGAAATTAGGGAAAGTCCATTGAGTGTTCTCCAACTAAACAGAAGATACAAGCAAATGTCTGGAAACTGAAAGGTCGGCACTGAAGTCAATGAACGTGTCTGTGTGTGTGTGTGTGTGTGTGTGTGTGTGTGTGTGTGTGTGTGTGTGTCTGTTATATCAGCGTTTATTAATTGTAGATGGTGTTTGAATGACATGGAATTTGCAATTGGTGCATATGAAGCAAGTGTTGTCATGGTAAAAGACAAGAAGCAATTCAAGAGTTTTGTGAACCATGCTACATGTAACAGCGGTGTTTAATGGCTGTAACTGTTTGGAAATCCATGCATCAAATGAGTGAGAACTACGTTACTGAAGATGTGTCAATTTCTAGTTTTGACAGCTGTAGTTGTGTTAGGTGTGTGAGTGTGTCTGTTGGTTAACGTTTGTGATTTCTCACGAGGGGCAATGAATATACCATTGACATAACAAGAGAGGCTTCATGTATATGCATGTGACATGGATGGATAACTGTGTGTGAACTGGTTGTCATTGTAAGCAGATGAATAGCTACAATGCAATAGTGTACATAGCTTGAGGCAATGAAGAAGATAAGGGTTAGGTCTAGTGACATGCATCCTATTTAAGTTAGGAACTGCATTTCTCAACTTTGCTTCTAAATAATTCAGATAAAATTACATATTTAATGTGTGAATAATGGGCATCTTGCAAAGCTAGCTGTGGCGATAAGCATTTTCTTTCAAACATTAATTTTCGCTTATAATTATAGAATACAGTTCTATAACAATAAAAATAAATGTCATTCAGTGTAAGGATTATTGTCTGAAGGATGAGAAATCCAGTTTTCCAAGCAACTCAGTAAGTAGTGCATAAGTATTCAGATATTTCTAAAAATAAAAGTAATTTATAATAATTACTGGTCAGAAGCATTGTAGACCCGCCACATTAGCTGAGAGCGCTAATATACTGCTTCATGGACTCGAGTAGGCGTGCCGGCCCTGGATCGAATCCGCCTGGCGGACTAACGACGACAGATGTGGTTTTTAGGCTCTTTTCCACATCCCCCTTGGTGAATACCGGGCTGGTCCTCACGTCCCGCCTCAGTTACATGGCTCGCAGACCTCTGAACACTTTCGCATTATTCCACGGACTACACTAGTCGCAGACAGGTGGGGTACACTAATTCTGTCCAGGGGGGTACAGGGAAGGGCATCCGGCCACCCCTTAATCTAACATTGCCAAATCCGATTAACCATGCTGACCCTGCATACCTGCAGGACGAAGGCACAAGCAAATGAAAGAAAGAAAGATAGTGAGAAGCATTGTAGTAAGTATTTATTATTTGAAATGTTCATAACAAGGAAAAGAAGGATCTAAAAATATCTTTCATATTGACGTGGTTAGGGATGGACATGTAATTGGAAAAGGCCATATATGGAAAATCCTAAGATCTATCAGAACAAAACACTGCAGGACTAACCTTTACTAAAACCGCATCGAAAATTAAGCGAAGATTGGTCAGTAGATATTTGACAGCCTCTAAGAGGCAAGTACGGAGTTTTCGCACATAAGAGTGCCCTTCATTGTTGTTGCACAAGGGAGTGCACCGAAGTATGGCAATATCATGAGAAACAACACAGTAGAAGTGGGAAGGAAATGTGAAGGAAGACAGAGCGTTATGCAGAACGGCCTGAAGTGGCAGTGCTGTTGTGGAGCCCGGTCTCCTTTCTTGTGAGGTGTTCATGCGGTGTTTACGTTCTTACATGACCTTCTTTGCCGGCCAGTGTGGCGGTGCGGTTCTAGGCGCTTCAGTCTGGAACCACACGACCACTACAGTCACAGATTAGAATCCTGCCGGCCGCGGTGGTCTAGTGGTTCTAGGCGCACAGTCCGGAACTGCGGGACTGCTACGGTTGCAGGTTCGAATCCTGCCTCGGGCATGGATGTGTGTGATGTCCTTAGGTTAGTTAGGATTAAGTAGTTCTAAGTTCTAGGGGATTGATGACCACAGATGTTAAGTCCCATAGCACTCAGAGCCATTTGAACCATTTTTTTTTTACCTTCTTCAAGAGAAATGTTCCATATATGCTCCGACTGAGAACGACACCAATTTCCTTCAAGCATAGTATACTTCACAAAAGTTACTTCTAATTCCCTTCGACTGCATGATTAGAGTGAACAAAGTTTTGTAACAGAAATGGTCACTGAATCCCTCATATGTATGTAGAAAGGAAAAGGGAGATACACAACACACATAAAACGTCCAACAGACGAGGTTATTGCCGTGTAACACTCCGCTATAGGCTGCGCATTATGAACAGGTTCTTGAAAGTGTTGAAAGATGCAAACGCCATTCCCAAATTGCTCTTCAACAGTGGAAAGAAAGAAGGTACATAAAACATCAATGTAGGCCTGTGCTGTGATAGTGCCACGCAAAACCTCCATGACAAATACGTCCACATCATAAAACCAGCGCCTCCGAATTTTACTGTTGTCACTACACACGCTGGAAGAAGACATTCATGGGGCATTCGCCATACCCACACCCTGCCATCGGATCGCCAGATTGTGTACCGTGATTAGTCACTCCACACAACGTTTTTATACTGTTCAATCGTCCAATACTTACGCTCCTTACACCGAGCGAGGTGTCATTTGGCATTTGCCAACGTGATATGTGATTTAAGAGCAGCTGCTTGACCGTCTAATCCAAGTTATCTCACCTCCCACCTAATTGTGACAGTACTTGCAGTGGATCCTGATGAAGTTTCGATTTCCCGTGCGATGGTCTAGATAGATGTCTGCCTATTCCACATTAAGACCTGGCGATCCGATGGCAGGGTGTGGGTATGGCGAATGCCCCATGAATGTCTTCTTCCAGCGTGTGTAGTGACAACAGTAAAATTCGGAGGCGCTGGTTTTATGATGTGGACGTATTTGTCACAGCACAGGCCTACATTGATGTTTTATGTACCTTCTTTCTTTCCACTGTTGAAGAGCAATTTGGGAATGGCGTTTGCATCTTTCAACACTTTCAAGAACCTGTTCATAATGTGCAGCCTATAGCGGAGTGTTTATACGACAATAACATCCCTATAATGGACTGGGCTTCACACAGTCCTGACCTAAATCCCATTGAACACCTTTGGTATACTTTGGAAAGCCGACTTCGTGCCAGGCCTCACTGAACGACATCGGTACCTCTCCTCATAGCAGCACTCTGTGAAGAGTGGGCTGCAATTCCCCAAGATACCTTCCAGCACTTGATCGAACGAGAGAGTAAGTTGTCATCAACGTTAAGGGTGGGCCAACACCATATTGAATTCGAGCATTACCCATAGAGGGCACCACGAAATTACAAGTCATATTCAGCCAGACGTCCGGATACTTTGATCACATAGTGAATACCAGAAAATGGATATCAATTTTAATGTGCAGGTACATCTAATTAAACTTAGTGGAGGACGTTTTATACTTGGCAGTACACACACTCAGAGCTCTGAAACGTAGATGAGTGGCTTACCTCGTGTCTGTTGGTGTCTCTGCAATCAGGTGAGTCAACTCCACAACAGTTTGTGGGTCGTTGGCTACAGCCTCAGCCCAGCCCTGCGTTGCCACCACATGGAGCAAGTGGGCCTTTATGAAGGCGACAGCGGCCTGCTTCAGCCTGTTAGCAGAGTGCCTAATCGCGAGAACACCTGCGGCTGCCGCAGTCTCGACAGACAGCTGGGCGGCCACCTGTTGCTCGCAGTGTTCTTTCAGTACCGACAGGCCGTATACGTCGGCGGCGACCAGCAGCTTTGGGGCCATGCTGGGCAGCTGAGGCACCTGCAGGGTGTAGAGGTATGCCAGCACCTGGCGCAGCACAGGACCCTCTGTGTCCGAGTGTACGAGCTGGCTGCTGCTGCCCTCTACAGTGACACGACGGAACATGTCCGCAAACACGGGACTCCTGGCGGCCAAGACAGCCCTGTGAGCCACCAGCCGCGTGTCTCCGGCCAGCAGAGTCACCACAGCGCCGTCCCCAGCGTCCAGCAGGGCGCCCAGATCCACGGCCGTGGCCTCCTCAGCCGCCTGAACTCGTCCCACTGTGAGGGATTCTGGAACACAGTGTCACTGATCACTTCTTTGCCCTCACACAGTACTCTCTATACTTGTATGAGCCGCAATCAAGTCTGTATGAACCTGCAGTTAGGATATGTTTCCAATCGCATGCCAGTTGCAACAATATGATATCTTTGCTGTGTCAGACTGATGCCGAAAGTGAATAGGTTATAATCATTAAAAATACTTTATAAGGGGGGATGTAACAGAAAATGATAACAAATATTTAAAAATCATTACCGTCAAATTTTTTATTAATGTGCAATCTAAAATTTTGTATGCACAAAGCAAAAGAGCTGTGTTTCAACAGCAAAATATATTACAATATGCATGATTAATATTTTACCAGAACCTGACTTTTTCATTTTTAATTGTCTTTTTTATAAAAAGCCATAGCTCATATTCTAATCATGCAATTAATCTGAAAATTTTATTGTAGTGTCCTGAAAAAGTTATAAGACCACTGAACCACAGTTATTAATTGTGGTACAAATTGTATCATTAAGAGTTTTTAATTTTGCGCATCCAATTTTCCTTTTTCTACATACAATCATCTAAATATCGAAAGTAAGTGATGGATCCAGAATTTTTTAGTTCCAACGAGACAGCAGAACGTTGTGAACAGTTCCTGAAAATTTCATAGCATTAGAGCATATACTTTTTGAGGCAAGGCTTCCAATAAAGTAAAAAAAATGTAAAACAGAGAAAATGATGCTCAAAGATTTTCTTCTCATACTTCTAAATGTAATAAGCTTACCTCAATTTTAAAATCCTCCATACTGATATTCCTCATCCTCCAGGTTTATCTTCTCTCCTCTTAGATTATGCCTGGCCTGTATTTGCAGGTAAGACACTGATCTGTTAGCTTTCTTGACCCTGCTCTCGTTGATGGTGTAAAATGCTTTTCTTGTATACATAGCAGGATCTGTACCAACTCTCTTCAGAACTTCAATTCTGCCATTATTTCCATTATTGTAACATATAACGGCATCATAGACACCTATTTTAAGTACTTCAAGTCCACAGAATGTCCTTCTTGAGCATGTAATCCAAATTAAATTACTGAGGCTTTCATATGCAATTTTGTGACCTTCCGTGAAGACAGTTCCTCAATAAATCAGGGCTTGCAAGAAACTTGAGTGTGGGTTTAAATGCATTCATAACATATTCTGGTAATGAGTGTTATGGGAATACATCTCATTTTATATTGTTCAACTTACACCGATCGTCTTTTAGACACAGATTGTACATTGGTGCTTTGTCACTGGATAAGCTAAGAGCTTAAGTTCTTCATTTCTAATTTCTTCCTCTTTTTTTATGGTAACCCTGGACTCCCACGTAAAGATATGTGAATTCAACCTTCCACCTACTAATATATGTTAGTATTGTCAAAACGTAAATGAACCACATGCAAGAATGTTTTCAGGCAATGATATAGATGTCAGCCAATGGAATCGAAAGAAAATAGCTTTGACACTGACAACTATTCCGCTGAAGCAACCAGTTTCCCAATTGTTGGAAAAGGTACCGGCTGTGTAGAGTTAATCAGTTTAACAATTTAATGGCATTTCTAAAACCGCTATCACGATAAAATAGAGTAAACTGTGTAGATGAAGAAAATAATATTTTTGAAAAATCCATTTTTGGACCAAAATCTATTACATCCCCCCTTAGAACTTTCCTATTTTCTTGTACAAAAAGCCCAGAAGGAACAGACCTCTTATCGTTAATCTCTTTCTACAATTACTTGAGCAGAATATCAAAATGGAGATCTAGCACAATACTAAGAGCGTCAGAAGGTAGTGTATTCAACACACAGTCCAGATTTCTGCAGTTATTTAAGGAAACAACGATATTTTGCGCCTGAAATCTGTATCACTCTGCCCTTAACCGCTAATCCAGCATGTTTCTCTGCAGGAACTGATACTCACAGCGGATCAACTAACTGCTATCTCGGTCTGATATGACTTTCTAGAAACATAACATCGAGAAGGCGGGCATAGCTAGATCCAAATCCTGACGTTCTCCAATCTCAAAACACCCAACATTGTGTAGAGTAGAGGCATAATTAGCCCCCCTCCCGCAATGGATAAAATTAAATTTATGAGGGATGAAAACAATTGTGTCTAAATGTGTTTCGCTCACAATACTAAATTATTTCCAAAAGATTACTTTTATTATTACTATTTCATAATGATGTGATACTTATTGCACAAGTTACCATTAATTAATGCTTATTTTCAAATAATAGCGTTAACGAATTACACAATGTGGTGCAAATAGAAGTTGCCAAACGAATCTATAGACTTCATCTTCCACACATAATCCTCCTGCTATACACAGTAGTTTGTACTTTGTACCATGGACCTATGGTAGAGATATCGAGGCACATACATTGCATACGGTAAATGTCTCATAAAATGCACAGTAGTTTGTACCATGCACGTATGATAGAGAAATCGAGATATGCAAACCACACACCTTTAAATAAATCAAATAAATTAAACTTTAACTCAACACATATTATGTAGTGGCCCCTGTTCTGTTGTAGGGTGTGTACAGTATTATTATTATTACTATTATTATGATTATTATTTGTAGCACCTAGTAAGATACAAAGCATTGGCAAAATGAAATAGTTCGATTTCTGACAGTACAGGAGAAAGGAGTCCAGCAATCAAGTGATTCAAAAAAAGGAAGTAGAGTGCAAGGATTTTAACTTGATTGATTTTAAATAAGGCTGTAGGTGAGGGTGAAGCAAGTGTCATGAGAGAGAGAGAAGCAGTGTGGAGGAAGCATGTTTTGCAACAAGTATATACCTTCACTGGAGACAGTTAACTTTCGTTTTCGAGGAGTAGTAGATGCAATGAGAAAGACTACATCATACTACGAAAAATGGTTGTTACAAATAAGAAGTACCAGTCGTGTCACTGACTCATTCGTTAGGGTGATGGGTATGACGCGCTGAGTCCTCCCTGATGCATGGAGCCCGGTCCTGCCACTGACAGACTTCTCAGAGCCAAGTGGATGAGCGGTGACAGATCATGTACTTCCTGTAGCAGCTGCTAACTGTCCAGTGGATAAGCAGTGACAGATCATGTACTTCCTGTAGAAGCTGCTGACAGTCCAGTGGATAAGCAGTGACAGATCATGTACTTCCTGTAGAAGCTGCTGACAGTCCAGTGGATAAGCGGCGACAGATTATGTACTTCCCGTAGAAGCTGCTGACAGTCCAGTGGATAAGCGGCGACAGATCATGTACTTCCTGTAGAAGCTGCTGACAGCCAAGTGGATAAGCAGTGACAGATCATGTACTTCCTGTAGAAGCTGCTGACAGTCCAGTGGATAAGCGGCGACAGATTATGTACTACCCGTAGAAGCTGCTGACAGGCAAGTGGATAAGCAGTGACAGATCATGTACTTCCCGTAGAAGCTGGTGACAGTCCAGTGGATAAGCGGCGACAGATCATGTACTTCCCGTAGAAGCCGCTGACAGCCAAGTGGATAAGCGGCGACAGATCATGTACTTCCCGTAGAAGCTGCTGACAGTCCAGTGGATAAGCGGCGACAGATCATGTACTTCCTGTAGAAGCTGCTGACAGCCAAGTGGATAAGCAGTGACAGATCATGTACTTCCCGTAGAAGCTGCTGACAGAGAAGTGGATAAGCAGTGACAGATCATGTACTTCCTGTAGCAGCTGCTGACAGCCAAGTGGATAAGCAGTGACAGATCATGTACTTCCTGTAGAAGCTGCTGACAGTCCAGTGGATAAGCGGCGACAGATTATGTACTACCCGTAGAAGCTGCTGACAGGCAAGTGGATAAGCAGTGACAGATCATGTACTTCCCGTAGAAGCTGGTGACAGTCCAGTGGATAAGCGGCGACAGATCATGTACATCCCGTAGAAGCTGCTGACAGCCAAGTGGATAAGCGGCGACAGATCATGTACTTCCTGTAGAAGCTGCTGACAGTCCAGTGGATAAGCGGTGACAGATCATGTACTTCCTGTAGAAGCTGCTGACAGCCAAGTGGATAAGCAGTGACAGATCATGTACTTCCCGTAGAAGCTGCTGACAGTCCAGTGGATAAGCGGCGACAGATCATGTACTTCCTGTAGAAGCTGCTGACAGCCAAGTGGATAAGCAGTGACAGATCATGTACTTCCTGTAGAAGCTGCTGACAGTCCAGTGGATAAGCGGCGACAGATTATGTACTACCCGTAGAAGCTGCTGACAGGCAAGTGGATAAGCAGTGACAGATCATGTACTTCCCGTAGAAGCTGGTGACAGTCCAGTGGATAAGCGGCGACAGATCATGTACTTCCCGTAGAAGCTGCTGACAGCCAAGTGGATAAGCGGCGACAGATCATGTACTTCCCGTAGAAGCTGCTGACAGTCCAGTGAATAAGCGGCGACAGATCATGTACTTCCTGTAGAAGCTGCTGACAGCCAGGTGGATAAGCAGTGACAGATCATGTACTTCCCGTAGAAGCTGCTGACAGTCCAGTGGATAAGCGGCGACAGATCATGTACTTCCTGTAGAAGCTGCTGACAGCCAAGTGGATAAGCAGTGACAGATCATGTACTTCCTGTAGAAGCTGCTGACAGTCCAGTGGATAAGCGGCGACAGATCATGTACTTCCCGTAGAAGCTGCTGACATAAGCCATACTGCAAGTGGATAAGCAGTGACAGATCATGTACTTCTTGTAGAAGCTGCTGACAGCCAAGTGGATAAGCAGTGACAGATCATGTACTTCCCGTAGAAGCTGCTGACAGCCAAGTGGATAAGCGACGACAGATCATGTACTTCCCGTAGAAGCTGCTGACATAAGCCATACTGCAAGTGGATAAGCAGTGACAGATCATGTACTTCCTGTAGAAGGTGCTGACAGCCAAGTGGATAAGCAGTGACAGATCATGTACTTCCCGTAGAAGCTGGTGACAGTCCAGTGGATAAGCGGCGACAGATCATGTACTTCCCGTAGAAGCTGCTGACAGCCAAGTGGATAAGCGGCGACAGATCATGTACTTCCCGTAGAAGTTGCTGACAGTCCAGTGGATAAGCGGCGACAGATCATGTACTTCCTGTAGAAGCTGCTGACAGCCAAGTGGATAAGCAGTGACAGATCATGTACTTCCCGTAGAAGCTGCTGACAGTCCAGTGGATAAGCGGCGACAGATCATGTACTTCCTGTAGAAGCTGCTGACAGCCAAGTGGATAAGCAGTGACAGATCATGTACTTCCTGTAGAAGCTGCTGACAGTCCAGTGGATAAGCGGCGACAGATCATGTACTTCCCGTAGAAGCTGCTGACATAAGCCATACTGCAAGTGGATAAGCAGTGACAGATCATGTACTTCTTGTAGAAGCTGGTGACAGCCAAGTAGATATGCAGTGACAGATCACGTACTTCCTGTAGAAGCGACAGCAAGAGGTGATAGTAATTCAGGTGTCTGTGGTATATCTGATAGATGACTGTTGACAGCTCTCCAGAAACACCCATGCACAGCAGCTCCCAGTCGACTGATCCGAGCTTATGAACGTCAGCTGACTCTTCCCACTTTCGAGGATAGTTTACAGAGTGCGGCTGCAGTATGGTTGGTGTAATGTCTTACAGAACGGCAAACAAGTATCGCTAAAGTAATCCTGCTTATTCTTTTTTATACTTTGGACCAGTTAAGTTCGAAGGATAGCTAGTTACCGTTAAGATCTGAAGCAGTCTGAACACAAATCGAGATGTTCTTTAGAGCAGCAGTAGCACCGTCTATAAAAGCTACTAATTTCCTGAAAGTGTTTAGATGTAGTAGTCGAAAACAAAATCAAAATCATCGTTAGTTTACAGCAAATGCAGACAACAGAACACGACATGTTACTTACAACAAGCACTGCACACACACTGGTTTTCTATGACGTACCAATACACATCATTGGTAACTTACGAAAATTCTCAAAAATTTACGTTTATTCACGTTGATACACAATGAAATATTGGGTAAACTTTTCTTTGAATGGGGTTGCTAGTCCAAAGTTTTTATCGAAGAGAAATGTTAAACGCAACGGACGTTATAGCACAAAGTACGTTTCCCGTGGCGCACAGCGTACGAAAATACTTAATTTATTGCAACACAAGCTCGGATTATGATGCAGTTGACACGAAGAACATGTTTAAAATTGATGTGAAGTTTTGGGACCTGTATTTTAGAGGCGAATTAATTTGACAAATCTGATTTTACTCGGACACGAAGGAAATAGAGGAAAGTGAGTAAATAGCCATGGGAAAAAAGTGCGGTGTGGAGCATAACACAACTAAAGGAGTGTTGGTAAACTTTTGTGAAAATTCCATGTACAAACCCTAGGAGTCGATGAATGGGACTATACGGAACAAAAAATGTCTAATGATGTCCGGAAATGCATGCTAGGCACCATTTATTGAATCATACTTTGTTACAGAAGCTACAGTGTAATTCCATGCAGCCACGGTTACAGTATTCACGGTTTCCTCCTAGAGGGTGGTACTGTTTCTCGCACGTCATGAATTAGGATGCAGGAAATCATGAAGGACGTACCCGAAGTGATCGGACACTAGACTTGGAAGAAAATGTAATGAACACTGTGGAAGGTGACCGCCATGCGAGTACCAGGCAGTTGGCCCACCACTACAGGGTAAGCCAGACGACCGTGTGAAACGTTCTCCATGACAACTGTTACTACCCTTATCAGTTAGAGCTTGTACAGGGCTTACTAGCGACAGACTTTCCACATCTGTACCAGTTTTGTCACTGGTTTCTTCACCAGGTAACCACGATTCCGGGATATGTGTCATCCATCCTATTCACAGATGATGCCATCCTTACGTGGAGTGGTATCTTCAACTTTTTCAACAGACATCTGTGGGATGGTATGCAGAAGGCCCATGGTATGACGACAGCGAATCATCAGCATCGTTGCAGCCTGAATGTCTGGGCTCGGATAATTGGCGACCTATTTTGGGACCAGTCTTCCTCCCATGTCGCCTGACAGGTCGGAAATATCGGCGTTTCTTGTGGGTGACTTGTTGGAAACAGTGCACTGATGATTCTAAGGGTTATGTGGCTGCTACACGATGGTCCTCCAGCCCACTTCGTCATTAACGCCTGGACGCATCTCAATCGCATCTTCTCTGGTTGAAGGATCGGACGAGGAGGTCCAGTTATACGGTCTGCTCGTTCACAAGATTTCAACCCGCTACGTTTCTGGTTACAGGGTCAACTAAGGAGTAGCGCGTATGAAAAGTCCATTCCAGATGTGGAGACACTGGGGCAGCGTATTCATCCTGCCTCTGATACTGTTCGGCTGCAGCCTGATCGATGTGAGCGTGTGAGACAGAGCACGCTACGGCGCGTATACACGCATGCGTTGGAAACGATTTTCAGCACACACTGTAATTGTCGCTGCATGGTACAGCGCGAATTATACCGCAGTCTTTGTAACAACGACTGAATAAAGATTCTCTAGCGTGGAAACCATGCATTTTCGGATATACGTTCGTTAGACATTTCTGTTCCGTATCCGCTCATCGATCAATCCCTAGAGTCTGTACACTGTGGTAAAAATCACCCTGTATGTGCAACATGACGACTAAATGGCATTCCAACTGGAGCTTTCTACAATACCATAGGCAATGATACACCGATACCCAACGGTGTTGCGTAGTTCGGTCGCAGAATTCTTGTGACTTCCCCTTGACCCAAAGCAGATATTCCAAGTTTACGCCGGCGTGTACCCCGGGTGGGTCACGCCCGACTCTGCCATTTATGCTACTGGAAAAACAGTAGCGTGTGAGGTACGTATTGCCTATCATGTAGGAGCAACGAACAGTGCTAAATACAAGTTTGTGTGAACCTTGGACGAGAGAGATCTCTGAACAAATGAGATATCACACAATTTGTGATTAATTTAGTGTACAATTATCTCACATCCTCTTTCGCCGTTCTAAAAATAAGTAGCAATGCAGTGTGTTTGGATACGACCGCCACGCGACGGCGAGAAGCAGGCAACAGGTGGCGCAGGCAGCTGGAGGGAAGCTTCCGCACGCTCGCCTCCCACGGCGCCGGCGAGGACGTCTCAAACCACCAGATAAGACTACCGTGCTTAAATAAACTAGTACCAAAAGAACCACGTGGACCATGAGGTGTATGTAGTAGCAATGGATGAAACACTTACCTTTGCTGGTTGTTAAACTATGTGCGGTGACTTCTGTATAGAATTCTGAAAGAGAAATTCGTAACAATCTCAACCAAAAAATTAAAAATATATTTCATTTCTTATGGTTATCTACTGTCATACCCAGACTCATATGGATCAAACAAAGTAAAATTTTTACCTGTAACAGAAATTGGGTGGCTGCAGCCAGTAGATATGACAACCGCCACAAAAATGCGGATGAACCAACTAAAGCTTCTGCAGAACATGGCGGAAGGTCTCAGGTGTCGGGTCAAGTAAGGAACTTTTCTGTCAAAATAACCTCACCAAACTTGCAGTCTGCTGAACAACCTGAAATTTACGGAATAAGTGTAACCTACAAAGACATTTTCTAGCAGCTAGCTTCATAATAAATAAATTAGCGTAAATTAATCTGGATTACACCATTTTACGAGGCGGCTGCCACTCCGTTGTTCCGAATATACTGGGTGACTCACGAAGATATACAATTGTTTTAATATGTTATTCTACAAGTAAAATCAAAGAAAAAAGTTCATATAAACATAGGTCCGCAAATGTTTATTTACGCAGTTACGGTTAACAAAGGTTTTTGCCTGAAATTTACCAACTTCGCTAATATAAAGGCATCGCAAAACCGTACGAGGTTAAAGTAAAGCACGATTTCCATTTATCTTGTTGTTGTTGGTCTGGTGAATCTAATAAAACATGTCCCAGGCGTGTATCTGCAGTAATTTTCCAGAACATCCAGAAAAGAAAAGAAGTAATTTCATAAAGTTTTCAATTTATGAACTAGTTGACCCAATTTGTTTTATAAATTCCAGATGATTCCGCAAAGTATTTAACAGAAGTTGTAGAGAATTTGATTTTGGAAAATAATGCTAATAACGTTGACTGAAACTCTATGAATGTGTCAGATAATCTGCTTTAATTAATATCGTAGCACACGTGAATTCCTGTTAAACCAGAAGAGACAAAGCTCACTGTTAAGGAAGTTGTACAGTGAACGTACAATTTCTTAATACATTCAAAATAAATGTTCAAAAATGTCTACACCGAGTTCAGTGCTTTTACCTGCACGTGTAGGAACAGATTTTGTTGCTCGTTTCAGTTTCACAGGGTTGTTCTTAATTTCGCCTATTGCATTCATAACGTGAGCAAGTAATACCTCACGTGTACTGACATTTTCCTCACAAACTATGTCTTTCATCCATCCCCATACAAAAATCTATTGGCGTTAAATCGGGCGATCTGGGTGGCCACAGACGTGTAGCACCACGACCAACCAATTTCTGAGGAAAATGATCATTTAAACGTTTAGTAACGGCGTTGGCGAAATGTGGAGGCGCACCGTCATGTTGAAAATACACTTGCAATCACGTAGCTAGTGGAACACCTTCGAGGAAGCGGGGCATTTCTTGTTGAAGGAATTACAAGTACGTATCGCCTGTTAGACGTCGTGGGAAAATGTTTTATTAGATTCACCTTATTAATAACAACAAAGTAAATGGAAATAGTTTTTTACTTTAACCTCGTACAGTTTTGCGATGGCTTCATATTAGCGAAGTTGCTAAATTTCAGGCAAAACCTCTTATGAGCCGTAACCCCGTAGCTAAATATTTGTCGACCTATGATTATATGAATTTTTTTCTTTAGTTTTACTTGTAGAATATAATGTTAAAATGTTTGCATACCTTCGTCAGTCACCCTGTATACTGGCTGATCAGCTGAACTGTTTACGTCAGTTTCGAAACCAATTAAGAGATCGTTATCATGTTTGCAGCTGCTTAACTGCGAGGAACTGCTGGATGAGCGACGTCGTACTCGTATTAACTGCAGGGGACGGGGATCAGCCTCTCTTTTTCAAATGAAATTGCAGTATGTGTCAACACGTGGTGATGCATTATGCAGATCTGGAGGAGGACAGGGGGCTGTGTCTCGCCTACAGCAGTGTCGTTAGCCGAGTTAGGCGAGCCTCAGGCGTCTAAGGACACGCCAGCGGGTACGTCCGAGTGCGGTGCTGGTGGAAACTGCGCCCTATGAAACACAGGGTGTGTCAAAAAGTGTCATCCGATTTCAAAAAGATCATAGCTATTATGGTATTTGAGATATGTGAGCCGGCCGCTGTGGCCGAGCGGTTCTGGGCGCTTCAGTCCGGAGCCGCGCTGTTGCTACGGTCGCAGGTTCGGATCCAGCCTCGGGCATGGATGTGTGTGATGTCGTTAGGTTAGTTAGCTTTAAGTAGTGCTAAGTGTAGGGGACTGATGACCTCAAATTTTAAGTCTCATAGTGCTTCGAGCCATTTGAACCATTCTTTGAGATATGTTGGTGAACAACACACTCCTGGAAAGAGCAAACTCTCGAGTTTTACATGGTTACCACTAGGTAGCAGCAGTGTGCGCCACCTTTAGTTATTCTAATAGTAAAAATGGTGTCGGGACAACGGAAAGCGTTTTGCGAACTGCGTGTCAGTAACAACCATTCAGCGTGACTTTCGTACTGTGTATGATGTGGATTCTCGTACAGCACACAGCAGTAGTCGATGACGTGAACTATGCCGAGAAACAGGTTGTTTGTGTAAAGGCAAATCGCCAGGTCATCCCAGAGTGTCTGACACACACGTCGAAAGCATCCGCCATAGTTTCCCAAGGAGTACGCACAAATCCGTTCGCCGTGCATCTCGACAGCTAAACATACCCCCGATGTCCGCCTGGCGTGTGATGCGTACACGTTTACTTACGAAACCGTGCCGGTCGCGGTGGTCTCGCGGTTCTAGGCGCGCAGTCCGGAACCGCGCGACTGCTACGGTCGCAGGTTCGAATCCTGCCTCGGGCATGGATGTGTGTGATGTCCTTAGGTTAGTTAGGTTTAAGTAGTTCTAAGTTCTAGGGAACTGATGACCACAGATTTAAAAAAAAATGGTTCAAATGGTTCTGAGCACTATGGGTGGTCATCAGTCCCCTAGAACTTAGAACTACTTAAACCTAACTAACCTAAGGACATCACACACATCCATGCCCGAGGTAGGATTCGAACCTGCGACCGTAGCAGTCGCGCGGTTCCGGACTGCGCGCCTAGAACCGCTAGACCACCGCGGCCGGCACAGATTTTAAGTCCCATAGTGCTCAGAGCCATTTGAACCATTTGAACGAAACCGTACAAAATTCAGCCACTGCAAGCTCTTCGAGAAGGTGACAAACAACAACGTGTGGAGTTCTATCATTTAGGTCTTAGCAAGATTGAGGATGAAAGTTTTCTTCCACGCTTAGTGTTTAGTGACGAGGCAACATTCCATTTAAATGGAGAGCTGAACCGTTATTATGTGAGAGTATGGGGTAGCGAACAACCACATGAACTGGTACAACATGAGAGAGGCTCTCCAAAATTGAATGTGTTTTGTGCAGTTAGAACAGTAAAAGATGTACGTCCGATTTTCCTTGGCCTAGAACACTGTTACAAGTAGTACATTTTTCGATATGGTGGAGGAAGTTCCTATCCCACAGTTGCAGGCTGATTCGAACGACTTCATTTACCAACAGGATGGGGCACTGCCACACTGGCATCTGGAAGTGCGGGAATTTATAAATCAAAGGATTACCGAACGATGGATTGGTCGTACTGGACCAAATGATTCACCCTTACATTACTGGCCTCCAAGGTTACCGGACCTGACTGTATGTGACTATTTCTGGAGGGGATCTATGAAAGACTCCGTTCATGTGCCTCCATTACCAACAACAGTGAATGAACCGAGACATCGCATAACAGCTGCTGTGGAAGCTTTAACTCAAGACATGCCCGCTGCAGTGTGGGAACAATCTGAATACAGCATTCACATATCCCGTACATTTCAAGGCCGGCATAATGAACACTTATCAGAAGGAATGAAAAAAAAAACTTTTTGAGTTTTCCTTTCATCAAAACACAAAAGTCATTGTGTATGTTTATTAGTTACAGAAATATAGACGTGTCAAATAGGATAAATATTTTTGATATACCCTGTATATGGTGGCAACTGAGTGCTGACTCGAATGGGGGCAATCTATCATGAAACCGAAGATATCACAGAGATATTTGTGAAGAAATGAGCTCACCGCAACATTGATCACAATTTTGTGACAATTATTTCAACATTTACGAAGCTTTTGATTACGGACATTGTCAGAGGCCACTGACAATTAACAAGTAACACGCTCTTCGAGCTGTAGTAGCATATGAGGTGTCACCTCAAAGCTAAACACTACAAAAACCAGATTTCATTTACGCAACTTGCTCTGTTTTGTAGCAGTACGGTTTTTTAAATGTGCCAATACTCTGAACTTGCCACAGTTGCAAGTAATAAGGGGAAGGTTGAGATATTTAGATTCAAATGTAATCATAATCGATGATGATTACTGTGGCTGATGTTGAATGCTATTTAATCCAAGGTTTACTGATTAATGGAAATGGGCATTAGTGAAAATTCTAAATGAAAAAGGAAAAGCTCCACTTTATGTAACTTCTTAGAGAACAAATGAACAGATGGCGGATGGGCACTCCTCTTACATTAGCGACACGTTAATCGTATATCTCTAAGTAGCATATTTCGTGTGTGCACACAACGACTTACTTGAATGTGATTTACGTTTTTGTTAATATCTTATGTAATATCACACTGCTCATGCTTCGAGTGGCCACAAAATGTCCGTGACGACTAAGATTATTTTGAATTTAACTATTTTGAATTTAATGTAAAGTACGTATGAGGGACAACCTTAAATATGAATATTTCTCAGTGTTAACGTCGAGTCAGTGTTAGGCGATGCCACAGAGAATGTGGAAGGGTGTGGATCACTGCGCGTGTATTTGGTGTTTCGGCAGCTTTCTGTCTCGGAGGGTCGTTCCGGTGATCTCAGGAGAGGTAAAGCTGTAGAGAGATCTAGTCGGCGAGTTAACGCGCCTGTTTCTGGGTGCAGAGCGTTGGACTTCCCTTAATTCACTGAGCTCTGCCCCACACTCTTACTTGGTGCAGGATTTGGAATACTCAAATACAGTTTCGATGATTTATTTTGGAGAACTTGTTGGAACTTTAGCTTGGTACTAGTGAGAACCAAGGCAGAAACGAACTTGCAAGGTGAATATTATTGAAGTGAATGAAATAAAATCGCCATAACTTGTCAACGGTTTGCTTTAGGACGTTAAAACTGCACGGTTAGCCACGGTGCATGATGGGAATTAATATGTGCATGCGTTTAGTTTGCTTTAGCGACGAAGCCCACTTTAATTTGCGTAGATTCGTCGATAAGCGAAACAAGCGCATTTGGGGGACTGAGAATCCGCACTCCGCAGTCTAGAAATCTCTCCACCCTCAACGCGTCACGTAGCAGTCGGTGCGTTACTCCTCGATGGCACGGTGACTGCCGAACGGTACGTGAAGGGTTTGGAAAATCATTTCATCCCCATTATCCAGAGAGACCCTGATTTTGACAAGATGTGATTCATGCAAGGCAGAGCTCGATACCATCGAAGCAGGAGAGTGTCTGATGTCCATGAGAAGCACTTTGGGGACCGCATTCTGGCTCTGGGGTACCCAGAGGCTACTGTCAGGGGTCTCTACTGGCCGCCATATTCTCCGGACCTGATCACATGCGACCCCTCATTGTGCGGCTATATTAAAGAGACGTACAGCAGTAACCCCGAGACCACTGCTTAAATGAAAACGGCCATTCAGGAGGTCATACACAGTACCGGTGTTCCGACACTTCAGCGGGCCATGCAGAATTTCGCTTTTCGTGTGCACCACATCATCGACAATGATGGCAGGCGTATCGAACGTCTCATAACCCATGGACGAATATCAGTAGTGATATTCACATGCTGAATAAAGTACGTGCACGCCCGACAGCTTGTGACTAATTCGCGATTTTTCTCATACAGTTGAATAATTCTGACCCTGTAGATTATTTTGCTACAGCTGTGTTATTGGTTGCATGTGAGCAGTGAACGATGTTTTGCATCGTGTGAAGGATCAACATTTTTTGAAATGTTTGCACACAGTTTTGATAATTACAGCTTTGAGAAAAAAAGAAATCTGCAAGCATATGTTCTGCTTTTACGCTGTACTTCTGCACTTTATTTATGATTATCTGTTAATGACTTTGCTTTGAATCCACAATGAAGTGAGATCACCATTCACAGATATTTCAGTAATATCAATAAATATTTATGAATGATGAACTGTAATTCGATTGTGTTAGTCAACTTTATTATCCCTACGGTTTTGATTGTTCAGTCCATTTCTCAATACTCCGCTAAACATCCTATAAATTGTTAGACAAATGGATCATTTCTTATCTGCGTACCGGCGCATTAAAACACCAGTGTGCGACCAACCTCTGTGACACATAAAGGCGAGTCAGCCTGCAGTGCAGGTCAGATATTCCGCCCTTGCGACGTCCAGACACCGCTGCCAGAAGGTAGGGAAGAGACTCATTTGTAAATAAAATGTACAGCTTCGGATTTATCTCCTTTGAACACCGAACCGAAAGTTTTGTTATATGTAAATTCGCGAATTCTTTTGACAGTAGCGTAATACGAAGTTTTCTACTCACAGTTCAGAACTCTAAAATAGGAAAAATAAATTATTTAATGAAGCAACTCAATTCTACTGCTCTGCAAGTCCTGTGGACAAAAGAAAATAAGCTGTATGATTCAACGAATTGGAAAGATACATTACATCTGCTGACTTCAAATAAAATGCTGAGTAGTTTTATCCTTCTGTTAGGTCAGTGAAAATATTGAAGTGATAAGTCCCCACATTACGGCATCGAAATGGGGGATGACAGAGATAACCGACATACTACACTTTCTTCCAAAATTGTTTCTCTGAGGAAGATCTTACAGTGGTTCCTTATTTAATTCGTCAAGCGAACGCCTGAATGACATATGCCGAAATAAACGTCCATTGGGCACAGAAACTACTGAAATCACTCTACAGAGGAATAGCCACTGGATCTGACAGAATGTCAATCTGTTTCTATTTAGAGTATGCGAAAGAATTTTCTCCTCTTCTAGAAGCAATGTACCGTATGTCATTTCAGGAGCGAAGCGTTCCTAGATTTGCAATTGTCTCTTCTCAGTTTCTGATTGTATTGTTGTTGTTGTTGTGGTCTTCAGTCCTGAGACTGGTTTGATGCAGCTCTCCATGCTACTCTATCCTGTGCAAGCTTCTTCATCTCCCAGTAGCTACTGCAACCTACATCCTTCTGAATCTGCTTAGTGTATTTATCTCTTGGTCTCCATCTACGATTTTTACCCTCCACGCTGCCCTCCAATACAAAATTGGTGATCCCTTGATGCCTCAGAACATGTCCTACCAACCGATCCCTTCTTCTAGTCAAGTTGTGCCACAAACTTCTCTTCTCCCCAATCCTATCCAACACCTCCTCATTAGTTATGTGATCTACCCACCTAATTTTCAGCATTCTTCTGTAGCACCACATTTCGAAAGCTTCTATTCTCTTCTTGTCCAAACTATTTATCGTCCATTTTTCACTTCCATTCATGGCTACACTCCATACAAATACTTTCAGAAACGACTTCCTGACACTTAAATCTAACTCGATGTTAACAAATTTCTCTTCATCAGAAACGCTTTCCTTCCCATTGCCAGTCTACATTTTATATCTTCTCTACTTCGACCATAATCAGTTATTTTGCTCCCCAAATAGCGAAACTCCTTTACTACTTTCAGTGTCTCACTTCCTAAACTAATTCCCTCAGCATCACCCGACTTCATTCGACTACATTCCATTATCCTCGTTTTGCTTTTGTTGATGTACATCTTATATCCTCCTTTCAAGAGACTGCCCATTCCGTTCAACTGCTCATCCAAGTCCTTTGCTGTCTCTGACAGAATTACAATGTCATCGGCGAACCTCAAAGTTTTTATTTATTCTCTATGGATTTTAATACCTATTCCGAATTTTTCTTTTGTTTCCTTCACTGCTTGCTCAATATACAAATTGAATAACATCGGGGAGAGGCTACAATCCTGTCTCACTCCCTTCCCAACCACTGCTTCCCTTTCATGCCCCTCAACTCTTATAACTGCCATTAGGTTTCTATACAAATTGTAAATAGCCTTTCGCTCCCTATATTTTACCCCTGCCGCCTTCAGAATTTGAAAGAGAGTATTCCAGTCAACATTGTCAAAAGCTTTCTCTAAGTCTACAAATGCTAGAAACGTAGGTTTGCCTTTCCTTAATGTAGCTTCTAAGATAAGTCGTAGGGTCAGTATTGCCACACGTCTTCCAATATTTCTACGGAATCCAAACTGATCTTCCCCGTGGTCAGCTTCTACTAGTTTTCCCATTCGTCTGTAAAGAATTCGCGTTAATATTTTGCAGCTGTGACTTATTAAACTGACAGTTCGGTAATTTTCACATCTGTTAACACCTGCTTTCTTTGGGATGGGAATTATTATATTCTTCTTGAAGTCTGAGGGAATTTCGCCTGCCTCATACATCTTGCTCACCAGATGGTAGAGTTTTGTCAGGACTGGCTCTCCCAAGGCCGTCAGTAGTTCTAATGGAATGTTGTCTACTCCTGGGGACCTTGTTTCGACTCAGGTCTTTCAGTGCTCTGTCAGACTCTTCACGCAGTATCATATCTCCCATTTCATCTTAATCTACATCCTCTTCCATTTCCTGAATATTGTCCTCAAGTACATCGCTCTTGTATAGACCCTCTGTACACTCTCTCCACCTTTCTGCTTTCCATTCTTTGCTTACAACTGGGTTTCCATCTGAGCTCTTGATATTCATACAAGTGGTTCTCTTTCCTCCAAAGGTCTCTTTAATTATCCTATAGGCAGTACCTATCTTACCCCTAGTGATATATATCTCTACATCCTTACATTTGTCCTCTAGCTATCCCTGCTTAGCCATTTTGCACTTCCTGTCGATCTCATTTTTGAGACATTATATTATTTTTTACCTGCTTTATTTACTGTATTTTTATATTTTCTCCTTTCATCAATTAAATTCAATATTTGTTTTGTTACCCAAGGGTTTCTACTAGCGCTCGTCTTTTGGTCTACTCGATCCTCTGCTGCCTTTATTCTTTCATCTCTCAAAGTTTCCCATTCTTCATCTACTGTATTTCTTTCCTCCAGTCTTGTCAATCGTTCCCTAATGCTCTCCCTGAAACTCTCTGCAACCTCTGGTTCTGTCTGATTATGCGGGTCCCATCTCCTTAAATTCCCACCTTTTTGCAGTTTCTTCAATTTTAATCTACAGTTCATAACCAATAGATTGTGGTCAGAGTCTACATCTGCCCCCGTAAATGTCTTACAATTTAAACCTGGTTCCTAAATCTCTGTTTTACCTTAATATTATCTATCTGAAATCTGCCAGTATCTCCAGGCTTCTTCCACGTATAAATCTTCTTATATGATTCTTGAACCAAGTGTTAGCTATGATTAAGTTGTGCCCTGTGCCAAATTCTACCAGGTGGCTTCCTCTTTCATTTATTAGGCACAATCCACATTCACCTACTACGTTTCCTCCTCTCCCTTTTCCTACTACCGAATTCCAGTCACCCATGACTATTAAATTTTCGTCTCCCTTCACTATCTGAATAATTTCCTTTATTTCGTCATCTGAAGAGCTTGTTGGCATATAAACTTGTACTACTGTAGTAGGCGTGGGCTTCGAGTCTATCTTGGCCACAATAATGCGTTCACAATGCTGTTTGTAGTTGCTTACCCACATTCCTATATATATATATATATATATATATATATATATATATATATATATATATATATATATATATATATATACTTGAATTAAAAAAAATACTAATAAAAAAAGTTGCATGGCGCGAGATCCGATCCGGCGACCTTTGCATTACGAACCCGAGCGCCTACCGCTGCACCACGACGCTGTGGAAAATCATTAAGCGTAGAGAGTATTTCACCGCAACGGTTTCTTTTAACTGTCGATTTTCCCGACAACGGCTGAGAAGTGCATATTGGTACTTTGCCACATTGCACCTCTGGCCATGAGCTCTTATTATGCGCAGTATGAATCGAATCTGAATTTCACAATTGGCGATCTCCCCTTGTTAGTATTTATAACCCTGTATTCGCCTAACCAAAAGTCTTGTTCCTCCTGCCACCGAACTTCACTAATTCTCACTATATCTAACTTTAACCTATCCATTTCCCTTTTTAAATTTTCTAACCTACCTGCCCGATTAAGGGTTCTGACATTCCACGCTCCGATCCATAGAACGGCTGTTTTCTTTCTCCTGATAATGACGTCCTCTTGAGTAGTCGCCGCCCGGAGATCTGAATGGGGGACTATTTTACCTCTGGAATATTTTACCCAAGAGGACGCCATCATCATTAACCATACAGTAAAGCTGCATTCTCTCAGGAAAAATTACGGCTGTAGTTTCCCCTTGCTTTCAACCGTTTGCAATTCCAGCACAGCAAGGCTGTTTTCTTTTTTTTTTTTTTGTGTGTTACATGGCCAGATCAGTCAATCATACAGACTGTTGCCCCTGCAACTACTGAAAAGGCTGCTGCCCCTCTTCAGGAACCACGCGTTTGTCTTGCCTCTCAACAGATACCCCTCCATTGTGGTTGCACCTATGGTACGGCTATCTGTATCACTGAGGTACGCAAGCCTCCCCACCAACGGCAAGGTCCATGGTTCATGGGGGGGTCTAATTGTATTAGAATTACTTCTAACTGTATTGTACTAGAAGTAAAAAAAAAAGGAAATGGGACGTTATCTACACCTTGTACAGAAATTAATCTGCAGTTATAAGGACATGAAACGATAGCTTTGAAGCCTTTAGCGTACGTAATTGAATCTGCACATTGAGTGTCTTGTGAAGAAACCAAGGACAAATTGAGCAAGGAAATAAAAAACTAAGGGAGAGGAATTGTAAAATTTAAGGTTATCTGACGAAACTGTAATTATGTCATAAATAGCAAATGATTTGAAAGATCAGTAGAACATAATGGATACAGTCTTGAAAATAGGGTGTAAAATGAGCATCAATAAAAGTGTAACATTAGTTCTGAAATGTCGTCGAATTATATGAAGTGATGACTAGAGAATTAGGCTAGGAAATGAGTATGTAAAAGCAGTTGCTAAACTTTGTTATACAGAGAGGAAAATAATTGTTGATTGCCAATGTAGATGGGATATAAAATGCTGACTGGAACATCACGAAAAGAATTACTGAAAAGAAGGAATCTATCAAGATCTGATATCAATTTAAGTGCCAGTTAGTGGTATCTGTTACGGGTGCAGCCGTAATTGGAAGTGAGACATGGAGGATGAATAGTTCAGACAAGGAGATAGTGGTACATTTTGAAATGTGGTGCAACAGGAGGACGCAGAAGATTAGATGGGTAGATTGAATAAGAAATAAACATGTAATAGATACAAAATAAAATACAGATATTTTATCTTGAGTGTGATCAACTGTACAATACTTTCTGTCACTGAAATGAAATGTCGTGTGACGAGTGCCTCCCGTCGGGTAGACCGCTCGACTGGTGCAAGTCTTTCGATTTGACGCCACTTCGGTGACTTGCGCGTCGATGGGGATGAAATGATGATGATTAGGACAACGCAACACCCAGTCCCTGTGCGGAGAAAATCTCCGAGCCAGCTGGGAATAGAACCCGGGCCCTTTGGATTGACAGTCTGTCGTGCTGACCATGTTATATCCTAGCCAGTAATGCCAACCGAGCCCGCTGCCAAAAAGGTTGGCAGCATCAAAGTCCGGACGCCGTCCGCATAAGCAGCGCCAGCGATGCAGGAAATCGCCGCAAGTCTGCGCGCGCCACCGCTGGCTTCTGGCTTCTTAAGCGCTGGAGTCGCGAGCGCTAGGACAGTTCTGTATTCGCCGCTCAGTTGTATACTCGCCACCGAATTGTGTACTTGCTAGTCAGTTGTGTGTTCATCGCAGCAGAGTTGTTGTTTGTCGTCAGCCGACGCTGACCAAGCCGCTCCGACTCGAACTAGACAGATTTCTGTAGACCATGTCCACCACTGTGTTCCGTATCGTCGTTAATAAAGATAAGTACCGACTTTCATTTAATCCGAGTGTTTGGGTTTTCATCTTTCTGTTCACTGTTCCAGCGGACCGGTCGGCCCGCTATTAAAAGTGTGGCGGTGACCTCGTAGGCCGTTTCTACAGCGAAGTGTTGTCGCTACGAAGGCCGCCACAAAAGACCACTCAGCTACCAGGGGCGTCACTGAGCATTTGTGTAGAGTCACAGATATAGAACATGCAGTATTTTCGTTGGATGAAAGGATAGACTCTTATTGTATGACTACTTCATATGGCGGACAGTCATGTATTTATTTCAGAAAAGGATCAGAATTCGAAGCAAGATATGACCTTAGCACGATAAGTACAGAAAAACTCTGCTACATCGGCTATTTAATGGCCAAGAAATTAATCAATATGTATGTGTTTATCTCGATCTCCTGGTGATAGTGTGGACATTTTCCTCAATAAATTAACAGAAGTACCAGCTAAAATCTCAAGTAGAATAATCTACATATTGTTGTGTGAAGACATAAACATGAAGACGAGTATCACAAAAGGAACTAGTAGCATCCCCACAAACATCCTTCAGAGTTTAGGGATGTCCCAGTTGGTCAATAGTACAACAATGGCTACTACAACAAAGACATCAGTGATTGACCATGTGGCGAAAAGTATAGACAGAGAAAAGTGTGAAATAGCTGTAGAAGATCTTAGATTATCAGAGCGTTTCTGTCAAATAACAGTAAAATCGGGTATGGAAAATTCTCTAAACTGCAAACTTATGAAACATATTTATCAGAAATCAAAGTACAAGATTTTCCAAAAGAACCAGCAAACCAAACCTGGGATGAATTGTAATGAGAAACGAATGTACATGTAAAATCGTCTATATTCTCAACATTATTTAAATTGAATTTTCAAAAGACCTTTTGAAAAGCACCCAAATCACTAAAAATGTTTCACAAAAATAAATGGATAACAGCAGTTGTTAAGAAATCTTTCCAAATGCTTCTGTACCTCAGTTACATTAAAAACAGTCATAATGAGCCAGAATTATTAAATCTTTATCGCACGTGGCGAAAGATTTAAAAACGTTGCTAACTGCGGCAAAAAGTGATAAGTACACTTTTATTGCTAGAACAACAGAGCAAGAAGCTAGTAAAACTATGCAAAACTAAAATATGAAAGGTCAAAAGGATTAGATGAAGTAACAATGTGTGTACTGAAACGCTGCATAGAGAGTATACATGCTCCATTAATACACACGACAGACGAGTTCTTGACATCAGGGACATTTCCAGAATGTTTAAAACAGGCAACATTTGCACCCCTGCTAAAGAGAGGTAAGCAGACAGTATAGAAAATTAGTGGCCCATTAGGCTGTTGTGACCATTCTGGAAAATATGAACATTTATGAAAGATTAATTAGTTACTTGAATAAATACATCTTAAGTGAATAATTGTTTGACTCTCGAAGTAGTAGGAGTATAGAATGAGCCATAGTGTAATCATAACTTAATGCTCTTGACAAAGATAATTGTGTCACACGTAGTTTTTAGATGATTCGATTGTTTGTGATACTGTTGACCATAACATTCTACTAAATTAGGTAGAAACATTAGTGATAAGAGCAGTAGCTAGTGACTGGTTCTGACCATACCTATCACACAGGGTAAAAATCATACAGATAACACAGACCTCAAACAAGCCTAAGGCCTTAGTAAAGCATTTATCAGAGTCAAAACATATTAATACAAGAGTGCCTGAGGGTAGCATTTTAGGAACAATACTCTTCCTGATATACATCGAAGGCTCTCCCACTAGTGACAGTCATGGAGAAATAATATCTTTGCTGATCTCTGAGAAAACTAGGGAACTCCTTGTAGAGGGAGCAAACAAGGCCCTTAAGGAGTTTACAATCGGAAAATAAGCAATAATGTGACATTTAACATAAAGAGAACAAACGTCATGAATTTCAGTTTGAAGAGGGAAAGTGATCCTATTCATTTAAATGTAGTGGCACCTCTATAGACAATGTAGCAAATGAAAAGCTTCTAGGGATGAATACTGAATCTCAGTTGAACAGCGAAAGGTACTTGCTACGTGATGTATTCAGCATCCTTTTCCCTTAGAGACCCGCCGTCATTACACACTGAAGCACCAAAGAAACTGGTATAGGCATATGTAATCAAATACAGAGATACTTCAAAAAGGCAGAATACAGAGCTGCGGTCGTCAACGCCCACATAAGACAACAAGTGTCTGACGGAGTTTTTACATCGGTTACTAATGCTACAATGGCACTTCATCAAGATTCAAGTGAGTTTGAACGTGAAGTTACAGTCGGCGCACGAGGGATGGACACAGCATCTCCGAGGCAGCGATGAAGTGGGGGTTTTCCAGTACGACGATTTCACGAGCCTACCGTGAATACCGGGAGACCAGTAAAACATCAAATATGCTACATCACTGCGGCCGGAACAAGATCCTGGAAGAATCGGACCAATGATGACTGAATAGAATCGTTCATCTTGACAGAAGTGCAACCATTCCCCAAATTTCTGCAGATTTCAATGCAAGTGTCAGTGAGCGAACCATTCAACGAAATGTGATTGATACGGCCTTTCGGAGCCGAAGGCTCGCTTGTGTAACCTTGATGACTGCACAACACAAAGATTTTCGTCTCGCCTGGACCTCTCAATACCGAAATTCTGTTACTGACGACTGGAAACTTGTAGCCTGGTCGGGTGGGTCTCGTTTCAGATTATATAGAGCGGACGGACGAGTACGATTATGGAGACAAGCTCTTGAATCCATGGACCCGGCATTTCAGCAGGGGACTGTTATAGCTCGTTCAGGCTCTGTAATAGTGTGGGTCATGTTCAGTTGGAGTGATATAGAACCCCACATATATCTACATCCGACACTAACAGGTGACGTATGCGTAAGAATCCTGTCTGCTCACCTCCACCGATTCATGTCCGTTGTGCATTCCTACGGGGTGGTCCTATTCCAGCAGGACAATTCCAGATATGAACATTATTGAGCATATCTGGGATGCCTTGCAACGCGCTGTTTAGAAGAGATCACCACACGGATTTATGGACAGCCCTGCAGGACTCATGGTGTCTATCCCCTTCAGCATTACTTCAGACATTAGTCGAGTCTGTGGCACGTCGTGTTGCGGCACTTCTGCGCACTCGAGGGAGCCCTGCACGCTACCAGTTTCTTCGACTCTTCAGTGTATAACAGCCAGCATCTTGTAGTTACATACTGTTCATATGTACGCTCAAATCTTAATTATAATATTCTCTTCTGGGAATCAAATGTACAAAATACGAACACAATTTTCAAAACTGCAGAAAAGTGTCATATCATAAGTAACCAAGCGTAGAACTGGAGGCGATTGGCAAAGATCTGTTCAAAACACTGGGGTCTTAAGTGCACCGTGTGTGTACATTTACAAACAAGTTGTACACATGATAGATGACATTCGCTTTTACTGTCCGAAGAGCTGGAACAAGATGAAGACGGAACTTACTTTAGCAAGAAAAAATAAGCATAATTTTAAGTAAAGGAATAAAACTGCACACTAAGTTTCCGAAGGATATTACGGAAATTGCTTGCTCAATATACAGATTGAATAACATCGGGGATAGGCTACAACCCTGTCTCACTCCCTTCCCAACCACTGCCCTTTCATGGCCCTCAATTCTTACAACTGCCATTTGGTTTCTGTACCAATTGTAAATAGCCTTTCACTATTCTACCCCTGCCCCCTTCAGTATTTGAAAGAGAATATTCCAATCAACATTGTCATAAGCATTCTCTAAGTCTACGAATGCTAGAAACGTAGATTTGCCTTTCTTTAATCTATCTTCTAAGATAAGTGTAGGGTCAGTATTGCCTCACGTGTTGCAACATTTCTACGGAATCCAAACTGACCTTCTCCGAGGTCGACTTGTACTAGTTTTTACAGTCATCTGTAAATAATTCTTGTTAGTACTTTGCAGCCGTGACTTATTAAACTGATAGTTCGGTAATTTTCACATCTTTTAACGCCTGTTTTCTTTGGGATTGGAATTATTATATTCTTCTTGAAGTCTGAGGGTATTTCGCCAGTGTCATACATCGTGCTCACCAGATGGTAGAGTTTTGTCCGGGCTGGTTCTCCCAAGGCTATCAGTACTTCTAATTTAATTTTGTCTACGCCCTGGGCCTTGTTTCGACGTAGATCTTTCAGTGCTCTGTCAAACTCTTCACGCAGTATCATATCTCCCATTTCATCTTCATCTACATGCTCTTCCGTTCCCTGAATATTGTCCTCAAGTACATCGCCCTTGTATAGACCCTCTACATACTCCGTCCAACTTTCTGCTTTCTCATCTTTGCTTCGAACTGCGTTTCCATCTGAGCTCTTGATATTCATACAAGTGGTTCTCTTTCCTCCAAAGGTCTCTTTAATTATCCTATAGGCAGTACCTATCTTACCCTTAGTGATATACACTCCTGGAAATGGAAAAAAGAACACATTGACACCGGTGTGTCAGACCCACCATACTTGCTCCGGACACTGCGAGAGGGCTGTACAAGCAATGATCACACGCACGGCACAGCGGACACACCAGGAACTGCGGTGTTGGCCGTCGAATGGCGCTAGCTGCGCAGCATTTGTGCACCGCCGCCGTCAGTGTCAGCCAGTTTGCCGTGGCATACGGAGCTCCATCGCAGTCTTTAACACGGGTAGCATGCCGCGACAGCGTGGACGTGAACCGTATGTGCAGTTGACGGACTTTGAGCGAGGGCGTATAGTGGGCATGTGGGAGGCCGGGTGGACGTACCGCCGAAATGCTCAACACGTGGGGCGTGAGGTCTCCACAGTACATCGATGTTGTCGCCAGTGGTCGGCGGAAGGTGCGCGTGCCCGTCGACCTGGGACCGGACCGCAGCGACGCACGGATGCACGCCAAGACCGTAGGATCCTACGCAGTGCCGTAGGGGACCGCACCGCCACTTCCCAGCAAATTAGGGACACTGTTGCTCCTGGGGTATCGGCGAGGACCATTCGCAACCGTCTCCATGAAGCTGGGCTACGGTCCCGCACGCCGTTAGGCCGTCTTCCGCTCACGTCCCAACATCGTGCAGCCCGCCTCCAGTGGTGTCGCGACAGGCGTGAATGGAGGGACGAATGGAGACTTGTCGTCTTCAGCGATGAGAGTCGCTTCTGCCTTGGTGCCAATGATGGTCGTAAGCGTGTTTGGCGCCGTGCAGGTGAGCGCCACAATCAGGACTGCATACGACCGAGGCACACAGGGCCAACACCCGGCATCATGGTGTGGGGAGCGATCTCCTACACTGGCCGTACACCACTGGTGATCCTCGAGGGGACACTGAATAGTGCACGGTACATCCAAACCGTCATCGAACCCATCGTTCTACCATTCCTAGACCGGCAAGGGAACTTGCTGTTCCAACAGGACAATGCACGTCCGCATGTATCCCGTGCCACCCAACGTGCTCTAGAAGGTGTAAGTCAACTACCCTGGCCAGCAAGATCTCCGGATCTGTCCCCCATTGAGCATGTTTGGGACTGGATGCAGCGTCGTCTCACGCGGTCTGCACGTCCAGCACGAACACTTGTCCAACTGAGGCGCCAGGTGGAAATGGCATGGCAAGCCGTTCCACAGGACTACATCCAGCATCTCTACGATCGTCTCCATGGGAGAATAGCAGCCTGCATTGCTGCAAAAGGTGGATATACACTGTACTAGTGCCGACATTGTGCATGCTCTGTTGCCTGTGTCTATGTGCCTGTGGTTCTGTCAGTGTGATCATGTGATGTATCTGACCCCAGGAATGTGTCAATAAAGTTTCCCCTTCCTGGGACAATGAATTCACGGTGTTCTTATTTCAATTTCCAGGAGTGTATGTCTCTACATCCTTACATTTGTCCTTTAGCTATTCCTGGTTAGCCATTTTGCACTTCCTGTCGATCTCATTTTTGAGACATTATATTCCTTTTTGCCTGCTTCATTTACTGCATTTTTATATTTTTTCCTTTCATCAATTAAATTCAATATTTGTTCTGTTACCCAAGGGTTTCTACTAGCGCTCGTCTTTTGGTCTATTCGATCCTCTGCTGCCTTTACTATTTCATCTCTCAAAGTTACCCATTCTTCATCTACTGTATTTCTTTCCTCCATTCTTGTCAATCGTTCCCTAATGCTCTCCCTGAAACTCTATGCAACCTCTGGTTCTGTCTGATTATGCGGGTCCCATCTCCTTAAATTCCCACCTTTTTGCAGTCTCTTCAGTTTTAATCTACAGTTCATAACCAATAGATTGCGTTCAGAGTCCACATTTGCTCGATGGAAATGTCTTACAATTTAAAACCTGGTTCCTAAATCTCTGTCTTACCTTAATATTATCTATCTGAAATCTGCCAGTATCTCCAGGCTTCTTCCATGTATAAATCTTCTTATATGATTCTTGAACCAAGTGTTAGCTATAAGTTACGCTCTGTGCAAAATTCTACCAGATGGCTTTCTCTTTCATTCCTTGCCCCCATTCCATATTCACCTTCTACGTTTCATTCTCTTCCTTTTCCTACTATCGAATTCCAGTCACCCATGACTATTAAATTTTCGTCTGCCTTCACTGTCTATATAATTTCTTTTATCTCATCATACATTTCACCAATCTCTTCATCATCTGCGGATCTAGTTAGGATACAAACTTATACTACTGAGCTAGGCGTGGGCTTCTTGTTTATCTTGGCCACAATAATGCGTTCACTATGCTGTTGGTAGTAGCTTGCCAGAGCTCCAATTTTTTTTATTCGTTATTAAACCCACTCCTGCATTACCACTATTTTATTTTGCGTTGATAACACTGTAGTTACCTGACCAGAGGTCTTGTTCCTCCTGCCACGGAACCTCACTAATTCCCACTATATCTAACTTTAACCTAACCATTTCCCTTTTTAAATTTCCTAAACTACCTGCCCGGTTAAGGGATCTGACATTCCACGCCCCTATCCGTAGAACGGCAGTTTTCTTTCTCTTGATAACGCTGTCCTCCTGAGTAGTCCCCGCTCGGAGATCTGAATGGGGGACTATTTTACCTATGGCATATTTTACCCAAGAGGACGCCATCATCATTTAAGCATACAGTAAAGCTGCATGCCCTCGGGAAGAATTACGGCTGTAGTTTCCCCTTCCTTTCATATACATTTAATTTATCTTAATGATTCCTTCATTTTTTGACAAATTATTTCATTCTGTTTGAATTTAACTAAATGCCTGTCTCGGTGTAAAGTTCGAAGCAACCTCTGCTGTGAAGCATGAGTAATGTTGCTAGATGACCTCAGAGTAATAAGTACATTTAAATTTTGTTATCCTGTAACACAGATAATTCTGTAATTTTTCAAGACATCGAGTGTGTTTGATGAATTAGTATTGTGTTGTAAACTGTTTCAGGTAGTAGCTTACCCCTCCAACCGAGTTCCCTGCCGCCTGAAGTACTGTACGGAAGGGATAAACCGAATGAGGTAGCACTGTCTTAAACTGACTGGCCTTGTATTCGGGAGGGTGGATGGTCCGCTCTTCATTCTCCCACCCTAATTTAGATTTTCGTGGTATCCGTAAATCATCTCCGATAAATGCTAGGTTTATTCCTACTATAAGGCCACGGCTAACTATTTGTCGCGCTCTTGCCATTCTAGACCTATAAGCCTACAAATGTCTCCATATGTGAATTATCTTATTTTATCGTTCCTAGATTGTAATACCAGGACGTGTCCGATATGCCTGTAAATAGGGATCTACTAATAAACAACAACTACTACTACTACCACCATTACTACAACAACTACACACAAATGCTAAAGTACGCTTACATACCTGGTCAATACATGCATGGGATTGTGATCACGTGTGTTCTGGACATAATGTAAAGCGCTCATGCGGACTTGTTACCTCATTCCTTCCTCAGTTTATCTACAATCAGAAGTACAGTTTTCAACCCTTTCTGGCCTTCTACAGATAATGGTCGACCTATCATAGTCGCTAAGTAGAGCGCCATACAGCTATAACTGCTGTAACCAAGTGCGTACTTAGTATCTGAGCTAAGAGGTAATTCCTACTAATTTTGTGGATGGGGAATGTGTGGAGAAAACTAAGCATAATTTATTACGACGAGAAACTAAGGAATTATGAAAAACTGTTTATCAGTGCCACATCGTCGTAGTAGGTACCTACCAAAATAAATAGCTCCCTCATAACCTGATTACCGTGTGGGTCAGACCCGCTACCGTGTCAATCTCTGCCATAGCGACTCTGGTTACTTCTTCAAAGTGGCTACAATCCCAGTACAGGTGCATTAGATTTATTTCTATTTTAATCTGGTCCAGAGTTGATAGGAATATAATTAAGTCTGTTTGTAATCATTTAATGACTGGGGTCGTACTTGCTGACAGAAATTCAATGACGTTTGGAAACAGAGATCTGTAAAAATGCAGATAAGCGAAATTAGTTACAGACCTATTAGAGTCCTTCAATTCCTTTCAAAAGTCTATGAGAATGTGGTTCGGATAGAATACTGATTTGTGTGACTGACCAAAACTTCTTACCAGCCTCACTGTTTTCCTTTCGCAACGAGTTCTGTATAGAGAAAACACTACCGAACCTCAGAAACTGAACGATTGCAGAGGTAAGCAAAATTAAATATCCCGCTGTATATTTTGCGAAGTTGTCAAATTCTTCCACTCTGTGAGCCACAAAGCTCTACAGAGCAGACAATTAGCTGTGGCATTAACGGCATCATTTCTACACTGGTGGAATCTGACCTTCATAACAGAAATCATAGGGTGTCGCAGGAATGAAACTGCCTCGGAATGGGAGAAAATGTCGCGCAAGGTCCCTTAAATGGCACACTCTTGTTGTTAATCCTCATAAAACTATATCGCCTTCTAGCGACTTTAAAGTGAGGTTTCAGACATGCAGTAATTACCTGTTGCCAACACAAGTAGGCATTACTGATCTTAAACTAAATTAAACGCAGTGTGTATAAGATTCCTATTGCTCTGTGCGTAAACGATAATACTCTAGTCCGATATGAGAATTTTAACCTGTGCAAATTTTGTGAAGACGAAAGCGAGTTAGCTGAACCAGGTGTGTGGCTGTGTAAAGGTGGGCAGAAGGGAAGTCTTGTTTTATGAGTAGGAAAAGTAATAGTCGGAGGGAGTTGAAGTAGTTTGAGCACCCAGGGACTAAGGAAGAGATTAAGTAGCCAGCATATTAACACAGCAGCACTATCGCATTACAGTACTAAAATGTAAGAGGAGATCACACTATTCGTTTCGAAACTATCGACGGGGAAGAAAAGTCCGAAGGCAAGGAGGAGGAAAGAGAAAAGGTCCAAGAACTTAAATTTCAGCTGTGTATCGACGGAAACGATATAAGATTATCAAGAAGAAGGATGAAGACAAGGGAAGTACGAGAAGGTACCAATAGTTGTTACAGAACACGAGTATACGTTACACAAAGAGAGGATGTGTACGAAATGAAACAGTTATATGGTCTCAGAAATAAAGTGAGATTTTGAACTACAGCAATGGTGCAGACTTTGATATAAAACGTGAGTATGTACCGACTTGGAGCTTGAGCGAATGGGAAGTAATAAACTGATTAAGTATTGCACACATTATTTAATGACAGGACCAAAACACATGTTCTCAAAAGTGTGAGTTGAAATAAAGTGACACCATCCAACGTGAGTGATGGACTGTAAATTGTACGGCAACATGTCTTAACGAAACTGAACTTCTACAGACACCGTGTCATGTAGACGATGTTGCTGATATGAGAAGACATAAAAAACATTAAGAGGCGTCCGATGAGGGGAGCACAGGAGACATGCAAATTGGTCTCCCCATTCGATCCAGTGACTGGGATATGTGGCATCGTGTATGTCACGTACTTGCACAGATAAGGCTGTAGGCGTTCCAATTAGTCGTCGTTTCGAACACCTACTGTTGTGCACAACGTTGCTGAGTAAACTTTTGGAATCAGCCTGAACATAAATTCAACATCCAACTTTCCTCCATGTTGTTACTTAGTTTAGTAAAAACATTTATGAACCCAGAGCATCTGAACTTCTTCCAGCTGGCAGATAGATGTTAGGTACATTACCACTCTGTAGAAGTCTTCCAGCAACTGTCGCCTGAAACGTCCTGGCAGATCAGAACCGTGTGCCGGACCGAGACTCGAACTCGGGACATTTGCCTTTCGCGGGAAAGTGCTCTGCCAGGTAGTTTCGTATTAGTCACACTCTTTTGTGCAGTGAAAATTTCATTGCGAAAGCCTCGCCTGCTTCAGTTGTCATTTAGGTCCGACAAGCATACATCAAAAGCAACATTCGTTCTGGAACCTGTATCAAAACCATCCAACTCCGTACAATAATAACTAATGCTGGCGGCACCATTATTTACATTGTGCTGTAAGAAGGTGTATATACTAAAGATCATAGCTAACGTGAGACAATACAGGAGTTCATAATAAGAGCTGTCGCGCTACAGGTAGAGGAAAATAGTTGGGAAAAGTGAAAAACATCTCAGTCTCCCTTTAGTTTTCCCCCGCTTTCATACCCGCCGCTTTTAAGTGTGGATAACACTGTGAACACAAGAATGTCAAATAGAGGGAAGTTACACGCACAGTATATACCTACCGTACGTTGATGGAGGGAGTACGTGGAGACTCACCAGACACGTCGGGCGCCGCGGCAGCCAGTGCAGTGGTGGTCGGCAGCGAGACTCGCCTCCTGTGCTGGACTGGGCTGTCGCCTCCCACCCACTCTGTCCGCAGTTTTCCTCGAGACCCCCCCTTCCCTCCCCCACTCCTTCCCCCTCCCTCCTCCGCACCGACAACGATAACCCTTGGATAGGTCTGACGTTCGAAATATTTCTGCCATGTGATCTTAGCCGAAACACTAAGAATTCTTGCTCTTACGCAAAGGCTGTAAGTGAATTCATATCGCGTATTCTGTCGCCCAGTGGCCATTCTGGCACCGTAATGCAAAGTGATGCATTCGGTATTTCTAAACTGTTTCACCGCGAAATACGGTCCCTCCTTTCAACCATCGCACGAAGCCCCAAATTGCAGAGACTGAGATAAGCGATCGCAGAACAGAGTGGCTGGAACCTCTGACTAGCAGAAAGCCACGTGGGCCACATCAGATGCTGTTCGTTCCCAGCCTCTGTCCACTCCATTGCCCGACAGCGACGTACTTGCCCACCACGAGGTGTTCATTTCAGTGGCCTTCCTCTCTCCTTCTGCGAGATACGCACCCCGGACAGATAATTACTCGCCCTCTGGAGGCGCCTCTCACTTGCCGTCAGCACGACGTCCAGCCATGGCAGTGGTCTCGATCCAGCGATGCGCCCTACAATTGATGACCAGATTTGTAGAGCTACAAAATTGAGAAGATCTTGACTGCTACATTTCTCTCGCTGTTCCAAACAGTCCTTGGCCTTTTCTATATTCTTCCTGTTGGAGTAGAAGGCGTCCGCGCCTGAAAGTGTATAAAGATGTCGATAATCTTGTGATTGAGGGGGGAAACCACACGAGGAAGCTGTTTGACACCGAATTTTCGATATTCTTTTGGGGTGGGAAGATTTAATCAGAATTATAAGCAATTTTTATATCACTTAATTCATATTTCGAACAGTTTTTGTGAATTTTATTGAATAATTTCAGCCAAAATTAACAAAGTTAGGCTGGGATGTCCGCTGAAGATTGTGAGTATAGTTCTCCAATTGCGTGCAGTGTAGCCATTCCGATTTTCATCTGAAATCAAAAAGTTTTTGATTTTACATTAATAGCTTATTTTCTAAGAATATGAAGCTCAGTGCAGGTGAAAATAATGAATATTAAAATGTCTGCAGGCGTTGGAACAATTTACTTCGATTTTCAGGATAGTTTTTCTCCTATTAAGCAAAGAAAAATACCCTTGAAACCATGATATCATCTCACACGGTGGTTCAAATATTTCGTAATTTTATAAAGAATCATACTATCAAATTTCATAATGATCGGTTCTCTACTTTTTGAGTTAGATTGCACGCAAATGTCAAAAAAGTCATTTCGAGATGAACGCTTTTGAAAAATAAATTCTCGGAAACTAGAAATTCAAGGAAGTTAACAATAATGTAAAATGCTTTCCGATCAATCTGCGACTCCAGCAGCAAATAGTAACCCTCCCTCTTCCTTATATGCTTCGTTTTGCGCTTGCAGCTGTTCTTTCCGAGTTTTCTGACCTTCTTTCGATTCCAATCAACTAAGTGTAATATTCGATGACCTGGTAAAAATGCAACTATTACGTTACTTGAGATACGTGCGTGAATAATGTACTGATGGAAAGAGAAAACTCTCAAGTTTTACATGATTCTCTCTAAGTAGCAGTAGTGTGCACCCACTTCAGTTCTATAAAGACAAGAGAGAGCGTTTTGTGTTCTACGTTTTGTGCAGTGCGGGACGGTAATAACTTTTCAGCGTGACGTTCGTACTGGGTATGGTGTGGATCCTGCTACAGCACAGCTACAGCACATTAGACGATTGCACGAACAATTGCGAGAAACAGGTTGTTTCCGTAAAGGCAAATCGCCGGGACATCTGCGAGTGTTTGACACAAACGTCGAACGCATCCGCCATAGTTTCACAAGGAGGCCGCAGAAATCCGTTCCCCGTGCAGGCCGACAGCTCAACATGCCTCCGATATCCGTCTGGCGTGTGTTGCGTAGACGTTTACACGTGAAACCGTACAAAATTCAGGCACTGCAAGCTCTTCGTGAAGGTGACAAACAACAACGTGTGTTCTGTAATTTCGTTGTCAGCAAGATGGAGGGTGACAGTTTTCTTCCACCCTTAGTGTTAAGTGACGACGCAACATTCCATTTAAAGGAAAGGTGGACCGTAATGCTGCGAGAGTATGGGGTACGGAACAACGACATGAAGTTGTACAACATGAGAGGGATTCTCCAGATTTTAATGTGTTTTGTGCAGTTAGACGGTAAAAGATGTACGGTCCATTTTGCTTTGCCGAGAACACTGTTACAGGAAGCACAAGCCTCGATATGCTTGTGAGCGAGCCTATCCCACAGTTGGAGACTGGATTCAAACGACTTCATTTACCAACAGGATTGGGCACCACCACACTGGCATCTGGAAGTGCGGGAATTTTTAAATCAAAGGATTAGTGAACGATGGATCGATCGCAATGGACCAAATGATTCAGCCTTACATTACTGGCATCCAGGTCTACGGTCCTTACTGTATGTGATTATTTCTTGTGGGGGTTTATAAAAGACTGTGTTTATTTGCCTCCATTACCAACAACAATGAGTGAACTGAGACATCGTATGACAGCAGCTGTGGAGGCTGTAACTCAAGACATGCTAGCTGCAGTGAGGAACAGTTTGAATACCGGATTGTCATTTGCCATTCATGTCAAGGGAAGCATACTGAACACCTACGAAAAGGTATGAAAAAGAAACTTTTTCAGTTTCCCGTAAATGAAAAAAGGATATTCATTGTACGAGGGTCACTGAGTAAGTAATGTTACACATTGTGTTTGGAAAATGCGTTAATGTACAAAGACATGTCCTTGTTGATGCTTCACATTTTTTCGTTTGTTCTGTGCCCGGTGAAGTTTCGAACCGTTCTGGCAGATGGCAGAGCCGTAGTACAGCGTCAACATTGCGTCTACATACGACTTACGTTACAAGCAGCGTGCTGTTATTGAATTCTTGTGTACAGGAAAACGAACTGGGGTGAACATCCACAAAATTTTGCGTACAGTCTCTGGCGATGATGCAGTTGATAGGAGTACAGTTGGTCGATGGGTGAAGAAAGTTACAGCCTCAGGAAATTCAGAAACAGAACTCCATGATCAGCCATGCTCGGGACGTCCTGTCACAGCCACTGCTCCAGACATTCTGAGTGGTGGGGAAGCCATTATTCGTGCCGGCCGGCGCAACGCAACTCGACAATTGGCTCTACAGTTGTCGGTCACCACTGGAAGTGCGTCTGCAATGATCGAGACTCTCGGATATGAAAGGAGGTGCTCACGACTGGTTGCACGAATGCTCTCAGCGGACCTGAAGATTAAAAGAAAAGCCATTTCATCTGAAGTTTTGAGACCGACGGAGGGACCTTTCTGTCACGGATCGTTACCGGTGACGAAAGCAGGGTGCGCCACTTGGCGCCGGAAACAAAAAGGCTGTCGATGGAGTGGCATCATCCTCATTCACCACAAAAGAAGAAATTCAAGACAACCCCCTCTGCCGGAAAAGTCATGATGACAGTATTTTGGGATTGTGATGGCGTCATTCTGGTAGATGTGATGCCAAGGGAGTCAACCATCAATTCATTGACATACCTGAAGACTCTGAATAAAGAACCGTTTTTGACATGTCCGATCAGACAAGAAACCAGCAGAAATCTTGGTCCTACACGATAATGCACGCCCGCACATAAGTATGAGTACCCGGGAACACATCGCCAATCTGGATTGTACATCATTGCGGCATCCATCCTGCCGTCCAGACCTGCCCCCCCCCCCCCCCCACTTCCATCTCTTTGCGCCGCTTGAAGATTCTCTACGGGGAACACACTTTGAAGATGGCGAGAGTGTCATCATGCAGTGAAAACTTGGCTACGCCCGCAGGACAAGAGCTTTTACCAGCGGGGAGTACATGCTCTTCCACAACATTGGGGTACAGCCAAAGATCGTGATGGAGACTACGTAGAAAAATAGGACATGAACAAGACATGTTGATGTATATTGTCACAAAATTCTGAGTCTTAACAATATATACGTTCTGAGGAAAAAATGTGGGGCATTACTTAATGAACCAACCTCCTATATCTTTGTTAGTTTCAAAAATGTAGACGTGCCAAATCGGATGATTCTTTTTCATACACCCTGTGTAATGAAAACGGCGATATAATTTGACCTGAACTGTATATTAAACATATCATAAAATGTGCAGACAGAGAGTGACTTTACGTCTTTTTCCTCATGTGCAGCACCCTTCTTCGCAGTTTTTCTGTTGCTCAGCTGCACTGGTGAGTAATTACTTCTCAGAAAAGAAAAAATAAACCTTAATAGCGACTGCTGGTGGTCGAGGTCACTGGTTCACAAGCGATATGCGGCGCCTCGCCTTCGCTGAGTCGGCGGCTCCCTACGTCACACCGACAAAGCGCGGTGCACTCGAGAGGCTGTTTCAGTTCGCAGAGCTGCAACATGGCGAGCGAGGCAGGAACGTAGTGGAACCCATCCTCCCACCCCCCCACCACCTCGAGTGTTCGTGATATGACGTAAAAAATTTAAAAAGATTAGATTATTCAAACATATGTTCATTTTGTACTGCGCATCTTTCTCGAGGGTTTGATGTATAAAATATATATGTTCGCGGATTTGTGAGACAAGTTATTCGGTCTTAAGTATGCCAAACTGAACTGGAGTGCCACACTTCTTCATACAGTATTCTTCTATCACACGTCACTGTATTTTGATCTGTGGAATTCGATCGTGTATATTTTGCAGTGGAAGCCATCAAACGTATATTCAGGGCAGTGGAATTTAAATTGTTCTGTAGTGTCTTTCCTGCTCCTAGTCATTCGGTTTCACATCCTGCCTCCTCCTAAGGAAGAAAAAAAAAAACAGTAAAAACAAGAGACCATCAAAACAATACACATCTCTTTAATCCTTAGGTCCCAGAATTTTTTTGTCTCTAATCTTGCTACAGATTTACATGGTGGGCTTTCCTTCCTGTGAAAGAATCTACTACCTCATCAAAGTCCGTCAAACGGTCTGCTATATGCAAAATCAACATGTCGTCTTCTAATACTGTAAAAACTGTTAATACGCGTAGTACTCAAGACTTGTGTGGTTTTTCGACTTGATTATGTCTATTTTTCCACTGTCTGCTAGATAAAATGAACTGGCCTTCCTAATATTGCTGCAATTCTAACACACACCAAATAAGTGAGTACGTTTTCGCGCAAATGATCATTTTCATTTACGTCGCTTACGTGAGTAACATGACAGCATAATTCACGAAGTATCAATAGCAAATGCCTATTAGGCCTACTATAAGCAAAAAGTTTTATATTAAGAAATAGTATCACGTTTCATTCATGAGATCGAAAAATAGTAGTACCAAATCTTTTACATAAATTTGCAGTCGTCATATTCTTCCACATAATTTGTGTGGTGTCGCCGTTTCCTCTCCTTCCTCGTTCTAACAAGAATCTTTTCATCAAAAATTCTGTAAGTATTCCTTCCATTGTGAAAGCTTATTCTTTGGTTAATTTCAGTAACCCTGCCAACACCACAGGTTCAATTATCGCGCGTTTATTCCCCGTTCAGGCGTCATTACGTATTCGTACGACTCGTTTTCCGATCTATACCGAGAACAGACCTTAATGCGACTGCTAACCGGGGAGTGTAGAACTGGTAATGTAGCGATCTGGTAAAAATTTTCTGTCAAAATTTCCTTTTATTGGATAAGCGCAGAAATATAATATGTAATCCGTCTTACCAGTTATTTCCACTCTGATAGTCTCAATTTATGGATTTAACTAATAAAATAACGCTGATAATTCGCACCGCCAATCAACCACATAAACAAACTGCAAATAGCATTCACCCGTTCGGGTTTATTCGGCTCAGCTCGTATAGCACCGTCCTCTGTTTTTATTTCTAGACGCAAGGGAATTCCCTAGTAATCACTTAGACTATGTATACATGGGAAAACAACTTATGATTCTTTCAGATACCAACTTAGAATGTGTTCAAAAATATCCAGAAAACAATTTAGATGCATTTCAAAATCATATGAATTATTGATAGACAACATGCACTGGATGCTCAGGCGACATGTGAAACAAGGTTTCTTTCTTCACGAATATGAACTTGGCGCCCTGTGAAATTGCCGCTCTGGGCAGGCACTCCTGTCTGTCCCCTCCCCCCCCCCCCCCCCAAATCCGGGCCTGAACTATTCTCGTCGAGCCGTCCTCAGGTGCGTGCAGTGTATGTTGATATTTTTCACGTTAGGTTCAAATGGTTCAAACGGCTGTGAGCACTACATCCATGCCCGAGGCAGGATTCGAACCTGCGACCGTAGCGGTCGCGCGGCTCCAGACTGTAGCGCCTGGAACCGCTCGGCCACTCCGACCGGCTTTCACGTTAGGTCGTTCATAGTCATGTGAATTAACGAGTTTTATGAGGCTATTAGCCTTGATTTTTTTCAAACGGCGTTGTCATTGGTAGGGTGTGTGAATCATGTTCTGGTTTTAGTTCTATTCTTGTCCTTCCTTTTGTTCGATGGATCAGAGCTGGCAATCTGAAGGTTATGTCACCTCACGTTATCTTTTGAAGATAACACGGAGAAAACGAGTGATCTCACTGTCAGTGGCGTGCTGTTGAAAGTTCCAACGGCAGGAAGATGAAGAACAGCGCTGAATCCTGAACAAGAAGAGCCTGTTTATCGTAGGTCGCATGGAGCAACCAAGCGTAGCTAGCGACTGAAAGGAAGCGCAGGTCATTTTCATTTCGAAGAAGGTTCATAAGACCGAGGTAAATAATAATATGCCTGTATCGTTGACATCAACCAAGAATTACGGAATATGAACTACGCTCACGGAAGCCTACTGTATAAAAATCAACATGGATTCCATGTCTAGAGATCTTGGGACACTCAGCTCGCTGTGTTCTTCCATGAGGCCCACTACGGTGTATACACCGGTGGCCATGTTTGTGACGTTTTCCTTGACTTCAGGGAAGCATCCGACACAGCTTCACACTGCCGTTAGTGATAAAGCAAAATCGACGCTGTTATTGTGGGAGACCAAACACTTCCTATCTCAGACTGCACGAGCGTCTTTATAGCATCTGAAGTGAGCTGCTGAGCATTGTCATGGAGAGGGTCACTGCCCAATGGCAGGGTTCCTCTTCGCTTCTTCTGGACTGCCCCTTAAGGTCGATTTTCTCGAATCGCCTTATCCAACCAGTGAACAAGGACATCGGCTGTCATTCGCTTCCTTCCCTGACCGCCTGAATCATGGACATCCTGCTTCAAAGATCTCGCATGACTGCCACTCCTTGCTATCACACGTGAGGGTTGTGTTACATGGGCCGCATGAGATCAGGCGGAATCCCTCAGCATAAAGAAATCGAACTGCAGCACACACTTCTCACCTAGAGCGTGTCTCTATTGCTTACGCCACCAGTAGCTGCTCATTTTGTGCTCAGAGCTGGAAAGTGCGACGGGGCGCGACTACAGACACTGCACAGCACAGCAAAGTTGCCTGAAGTCCATTTGACAATGATATCCAACAAATAACCAGCATTTCTCCGGAAATATGCGCAACAACCGTTGTGATCCTAAATAGCAGCGAAGGAAAAAAAGGAAAAATAAAACCAAGTGCAGAAAAATCGTCCAAAGAAATCTTAAAGCGATTTTGTACAAGCTTCAGTTATTACTGCTTACATTGATCAAAATTATGTTTGCTTCTAGATTTGCGGCAGCATCAGGCCTAGGATGTATAGTTGCTGTTTCGTCCGTACATTGGCCGTGAAATGCACTCTCCAACATTTGGTTTTCAACACAGCTTGGAACGCACAAATTGGTGTTACACTTTTGCCAGTGTGATAAACTCGGCCTTACAATATATCAGTACGGTTTTAGTGAGAGGGAAAATATCTGCGAAAGTATGTCGAATGAGGGAAGCTAATATCGTGAATCGTGATTTCAAATCCATGAGCAGAATTACAGGCTTCATCGTTCTACTTATCTAGAGCTATATTGTCGTTGAAAAGTGAAGCTAACTGTCTGCGATATGAGGATTTCACCAAACTATATGCTGTACTGCACCACACGGCTCATGCTCAAGGCATTCGTTTGTTTAATTTCTCCTATAGAGCTCAAGTGAATTAGGTTCCGGTGGAATGGAAGGAACGAGACCATTTAAAGTCAGGAAACTATTACTGCACTTAACCTCTGACAAGACTAGCAACAGCACTGAATTCAGGTGATGAGCGAAACGGTGACCCAACATTGGATTAGAATACGTGTCCACACAAATGACCGACAATAACTGCAGCTCCGTCGTAGCTCTGAGAATGTTCATTACGTTTAAAAAAAATCTTTGTTGGACTTCAGCAACAGCTGTGACCTAGCGAAGTATTGGGAAGACATACAAGAAAAACTGAGGCAAAATTCGATTCACATATCGCTTTCTGTATTCTATGCCTGAGCGTCTCTGAAACAGAAGTATTCAGTTCATTCTGTGTTAGATTTTACACTCGTGCAAGCACACCAAAAAGCTTCCAAATTTTGCTTAAGCTGTTTATTTGTTGTATTCACAAAAAACAAATTCAGCAGTCCAGCGTTAAACCAGCTTCTTTATAGTAGAACATCTTGAAAGTCTCTTGAGATGTGTGATTCAGCTGTAGGTTAGTGTTATGTTCTTCTCCTGCTGCGAACTGCGGGCACAAAAACTGTGCCGCAGAGTCCCACGCACATACTAATGCAGCCCTGCTTGAGGTTCCAATGTTTCACCGCCTAGTTGTGGCTGTGCGGGGTAGCCGCGCGGTCTAGGGCGCGTTTCTACGGTTTTGGCGGTTACCCCCGTCGGAGGTTCGAGCCCTCTCAGGGCGTGGGTGTGTTTTTCTTAGCGTAACTTTCTTTAAGTTACCGCAACCACAACCGGAAGTTGCGCAATCCTTATCAGCAAGTTTGATTTTCCAGCAACACGAGCTAAGTAAATATATATAGCGGTGCCGGAGGCGGACGGCCAACGAAATATTCTAAGTCCAACTACAAGACTAAAATCATCTCCTCTTAAGACCATACGAAAGTCACGTGACATATACTCCTTTAAGAGCTCTTTCACACAATGTAGTCAGCACACGCACACAGTTTAAAATAGATAAGAAAATCCGCATTAAAGATAAGAAAAATATAAACAAAAACATATAAACAAAATACCCACCCACCATCCCCACGCCATAACCACCCTAAACACTCTTCTTTAAGCACAAATGAAAATAATATATCATATTGTGCTAAATTAATTACCCTGACAAGGAGACCTCACCGTGAGGCCATTCTCTAGGATGGCCTGCGGCTGTGTGTCTGAGCAGGACTTTGAGGTTTTTATTCTATTGAGGTCATAAAAACACTTAATGTGCACTCCCAGAGAACACAGAGTGCATCCCAGAGTGCCCCAGAGAGCTACAACACCAAGAAGAATCGCTTCTCGGCTTTTGGCAAGATCAATGTGTAGTATTCTTTAATAACAAAATAAAATCTCTTAACTCTCCTGCATAACCTAAATCCGCATATTTGATTTTAGGGCAACACGGGCTTAGTAATACTAGAGCCCGTGTTGTTGCCAATTCTGCTCTCTCTTAAGAACTGACTCTTAACACGGAAGTTACAGCGCGCAACCACAACCGGAAGTTGCGCAATCCTTATCAGCAAGTTTGATTTTCCAGCGTAAGCCTAGGGACCATTGACCTCACCAGTTTGGTCCCATAGGAACCTACCACCACCACCGCTTGCCTGTCCTCCCGTGGATCGGTGCTTAGCTACTATGTTTTCTAAGAATCATAAAGAAAACAGCATTTATCGAAATCTATTGTATAACATCGAATGTGATTTTACCGAATATTATGTCCGCCCCCTGTAGCTCAGTGATCAGCGCGGAAAAAGGGCAATCCGAAGGGCCCGGGTTCGATTCCCGGTGGTGTCGGAGATTTTTCTCCGCTCGGGGACTGGGTTTTGTGTTGTCCTAATCATCACCATTTCATCCCCATCGACTCGCAGGTCGCCGAAGTGGCGTCAGCTCGAAAGACCAGCATCCGGCGAACGGTCTACCTGACGGGAGGCCCTAGCCACACTACATTTATATGGAATATTATGTTATTCAGTATGTATAGCGAGCAAGCAGTAAAGCAAACAAAAGAAAAATTCAGAGTAGCAATTAAAATCCATGGAGAAGAAATAAAGACATTGAGGTTCGCCGATGACATTGTAGTTCTGTCAGAGACAGCATAGTAACAGGAAGAGCAGCTGAACGGAATGGACAGTGTCTTGAAAGGAGGATATGAGCATCAACAATAGCAAAACGAAGGTAATGGAATGTAGTCGAATTAAATCAGGTGATGCTGAGGGAATTAGATTAGGAAATGAGACACGTAAAGTAGTCCGCCGGCCGGTGTGGCCGTGCGGTTCCAGGCGCTTCAGTCTGGAATGACCGCTACGGTCGCAGGTTCGAATCCTCCCTCGGGCAGGTATGTGTGTGATGTCCTTAGGTTAGTAAGGTTTAAGTAGTTCTGCGTTCTAGGGGACTGATGACCTCAGAAGATGAGTCCTATAGTGCTCAGAGCCATTTGAACCATTTAAAGTAGTCCATGAGTTTTTCTATTATGGAGGCAAAATAACTGATGATGGTCCAAGCAAAGAGGATATAAAATCTAGACTTTCAATGGCAAGGAAAACGTTTCTGAAGAAGAGAAATTTGTTAACATCGAGTATAGAATTAGTGTCGTGAAGTCTTTTCTGAAAGTAGTTGTATGGAGTGTAGCTATGTATGGAAGTGAAACATGGACGAAAAATAGTTTGGACAAGAAGAGAAGCTTTCGAAATGTTGTGCTACAGAAGAATGCTGAAGATTAGATGGATAGATCACGTAACTAATGAGGAGATACTGAATAGAATTGGGGAGAAGAGTAATTTGTTCCATAAGTTGACTAGCAGAAGTGATCGGTTGGTAGGCCATATTCTGAGCCATGAAGGGATTATGAATGTAGTATTTGAGGGCAGCGTGGAGGGTAAAAATCGTAGAGGGAGACCATGACATAAATACACTAAGCTGATTCAGAAGGATGTGGGTTGCAGTAGGTACTGGGTGATGAAGAAGCTTGTACAGGACAGAATAGCACGGAGAGCCACATCAATAACAACAATAACAACAATACCGAATTTCTTAAACTATCTAAGGAGTGATATTAAATTCTAATTATCGTTGTGGCTTCACCTTTGTTCAGAGTTTTAAGGTGATGGGGTGGTGGTAAGTTCCTCTGGGATCAAACTGCTGATGTCATCGGTCCCTAAGTTTACACACTACTTAACCCAACTTAAACTAACTTATGATAAGGACAACACAGACACCCTTGCCCGAGGGAGGACTCGAACCTCCGACGGGGGGAGCCGCGTGAACCGTGACGAGACGCCTGAAACCGCGCTGTCTAGCAGCCTTTCCAAGGTCCATACCTTATGTCACTTACAGAGTTAATCATGTGTGTTCCTTGTCATATTGCATACCGTCAACAAATATTTTGTTAATTGCTGTTCTTCCTGGTGTAGCGATTTTAGAGGACGGCAGTCAATATACCGAAGTAGAAGTTGCCTTGCCATCTGGGCAAGCGAGAACATGGCTACTGTGCATCGAGCATACTTTTCACCTAAAACAAGTTAGCCATAATAAGCATTGCCAAAACTGGGGTTTAATGTCTCTTGCTTCAGGGAGAGTGATGACTGGGTGTTGTGTGATGTCCTTAGGTTAGTTAGGTTTAAGTAGTTCTAAGTTCTAGGGGACTGATGACCATAGATGTTAAGTCCCATAGTGCTCAGAGCCAGCTTCAGGGAGAGAGGGCTGTATCTAATTCAGCGGGCAGGCTGTAGAGCTGAACTTAACAACGACCTGCAATAAACCCTAGTGCCAACGGCCTCGCCGCAGTGGTAACACCTGTTCCCGTCACATCGCTGAAGTTGAGCACTGTCGGGCTGGGCTAGCACTTGGATGGGTGACCATCCAGTCTGCCGAGCGCAGTTGGCCAGCGGTGTACACTCAGCCCTTGTGAGGCCAACTGAGGAGCTACTTGATTGAGAAGTAGCGGCTCCGGTCTCGTAAACTGACATACGGTCGGGAGAGCTGTGTGCTGACCACATGCCCCTCCATATCCGTATTCAGTGACGGCGGCCGGTCGTTACAGTTGGACCTTCATGGCCTGTTCGGACGGAGTACAGTTTTAGTTTATAACGATCCCTATTGTGTGTCGAGGGAACATATATGTGTGGAGAATACATACATACTTCATTAAATATTCTGCCGTCTTTTGACCTGCAGGATCATGAAGAAAAGCTATTAACAAAATATTACTAGTTGTCTTCACTTTTCTGAGCGCCTGCAGCTTTGTTGAAATGTGTGTGAAATCTTATGGGACTTAACTGCTAAAGTCATCAGTCCCTAAGCTTACACACTATGTAACCTAAATTATCCTAAGGACAAAGACACACACAGACACACACACACACACACACACACACACATCCCCGAGGGAGGACTCGAGCCTCAACCGGGACCAGCCGCACAGTCCATGACTGCAGCGCCTTTAGACCGCTCGGCTAATCCCGCGCGGCGCTTGCAGCTTTGCTGTATAGTTAAATAATGAGCACACACTGTCAGGTAAAATGTTATGGAGGTATGGTAGTCCTCCATGAGGATCTCTGGACGGGGGAAACTCGGGAAGATGTCATCAACAGAAAAAAAACAAACGAAACTGGCGTTCTAGAGGTCACAGAGGGGAATACGTTAGCCGTTTAGGTTGGTTAGAGAATTTAAAAAGAAAATGAACAGGTTCAATTTAGATGCAGTGGGAGTAGTGAAGTGTGGTAGAACGAAGGACAGGACTTCTGGTGAAGTCAATATAGGTTTACCAATACAAAGTCAAATGGGGTAATGTAGATGCAGGTCTAACAATGAAGAAGAAAACAGAAACGTGGCTAACGCACTGTAAACAGCGCTGAGAATGCATTATGATGGCGAAGATAAACAGGAAGCTAAAACCAACCAAAGCAGTACCAGTTTTATACGTCAACCAACTTCGCAAATGATACATAAAATGAAACAATTTAATATGATATAAAAGAAATTATCCATAAGTTAACGAAGGACTGGTATTCGAGTGTAGGAAAAGGAAGAGAAAAAAAATTCACAATGTGATCAAAAGTACCCGGACACCAGCAAAGACATACGTTTTTGGTATTAGGTGCATTGTGCTGCAGCGTACTACCAGGTCCTCCATACCAGCGACCACAGTAGTCATTAACCATCGTGAGAGAGCAGAATGGGGCGCTCTGCAGAACTCACAGACTACTAATGTGGTCAGGTGATTGGGGTGTCACTTGTGTCATACGTCTGTACGCTAGATTTCCCCATACCTAAACATCCCTAGGTCCACTGTTACGGATTTGATAGTGAAGTGGAAACGAGGAGGGAGGCGTACAGCACAAGAGCGTACAGGCCGATCTCGTCTGTTGACTGACAGAGAGCGCCAACAGTTGAAGAGGGTCGTAATGTGTAATAGGCAGACATTTATCCACACCATCACACAGGAATTCCTAACTGCATCAAGATCGACTGAATGTACTACGACAGGTATGTGAGAGGTGAGTGAAACTTGGATTTCGTGGTCGAGCGTCTGCTCATAAGCCACACATCACGCCGGTAAATACCAAACGACGCCTCGCTTCCTGTAAGGAACGTAAACACTCGACGATTGAACAATGGAATAACGCTGTGTGGAGTGATGAATCACAGTACACAGTTTGGCAATCCGATGGCAGGGTGTGGGTATGGCGAATGAGAAGTGAACGTCTTTTGCCAGCGTGTGTCGTGCCAACAGTAAAATTCAGAGGGCTAACTGTAAACTTCTACACATGTTAGTTGTAAATAAGCTGGAAAACAGTAACACTAGACAGAGCAGTGGACGAGTATAATCCCATATCTTGTTAAGCTGGTTTCTCAGACCCCAGGTTCCACACCTCAAATTGCTCAGTGGAGCAATCTCTATGTCCTGTTGAAATTTTGTTCGGCCTTACGGAAACACCTTGTATGCAATGTTAACAGTATTGGTCCTTTGACACGTCCTTCTGATGCGAATGAAATCACCTTTCCACCTGACGGTGTAGTTCCTTTAAGAGCAGCGTGCTGAATTGTGGCCGCAGGGAAGGCTTGCGGCTGGTCCCCTGATCGGCGACGTCCTGTTTTCTCAGCAAACGGAGAGCCGGCACTATCCCAAGTGACTTCCTGAAGTCAGTAAACTAGGAGGAATCAAGCTGGCCGCCGATGTCTACCGCCCTGTGACAGTAGAGTACGTGATACGTGAGCATAAAACTTGTTCCATAACTCAACAGCAGCTTGACGTCAGCAATGATTGCTTCTAACTTCCTTCTTGGAAAATGTCATGACTTGTGCTTTTTTCATTTGCTTCGTTGCTCCACTTGTTCTTGTTTTAAAGCTGTTCTTTTGGTTCTTGCCACTCGAATTTTCATTAGAACGGCAACAAGTAATGAACTCTCCTTTACTTCGTGTTATCTGGTCGCAAAACGGCACGCTCTGGTGAAGGCGAGGCCCGCGCTATCGCTGGCGACCCCTACGCTGTTGACCCGCGACGCGTCAAGGGAGCGCCTGTGTGTTTTCCTGGTGGAAAGTCACTCATCAGTGCAGCTGGCCAGTTGTTTCAAGCAAGCTGCGAAACCACAACTAAATAATTCAACTGTCATTCCACGACGAAAGGAGTTCCACAAAACCTTCAAAATGGTTCAAATGGCTCTGAGCACTATGTGACTCAACATCTGTGGTCATATGTCCCCTAGAACTTAGAACTACTTAAACCTAACTAACCTAAGGACATCACACACATCCATGCCCGAGGCAGGATTCGAACCTGCGACCGTAGCAGTCGCGCGGTTCCTGACTGAGCGCCTAGAACCGCTAGACCACCCCGCCGGCCACAAAACCTTCAAAAATAATTGTATCTTAATGTCTGATGATGTGTTCATTGGACTGGTATGGTTTCACGTTGTTACATTTCATCTCTCTCATTCTATTAAGTCCATTCATTTCAGATAATTTATTTTACTCAAATATGATATATTATATTTATTTTTCTCATATTAATTGCAAATATATATGGGTTTTGGAAGATCAGCTATTAACATTACCATATCTACAGCATTTATTGCAAACTTACAAAAAGTCTTAATTGCATCATATATACTGAAGGAGCTGAAGATACTGGTACTCCTGCCTATTTTCATAGAGGGCCCCAGCTAACACGCAGAAGTGCCACAACTCGACGTGTCATGGACTCCACTATTGTCTGAAGTAGTGCTAGAGGGAACTGACCCCATGAATCCTGCAGAGCTGTCCATAAATCCACAAGGGTACGAAGGGGTGGAAAGTTTTTCTTAACAGCACACTGCAAGGCATCCCACAAATGCTCAGTAATGTTCATGTCTTAGGAGTTTTGTGGCCAGCGGAAGTGTTTAAACTCAGAAGAGTGTTCCTGCACCCTCTCTGTAGCAATTCTGGACGTGTGGTGGTGTCGCATTGTCCTGCTAGAATTGTTCAAGTGCGTCGGAATGCACAATGGACAGAAATGAATGCAGGTGATCAGACAGGATGCTTACATACGTGTCACCTGTCAGAGTCGTATCTATACGTATCAGGAGTCCCAATTCACTCCAACAGCACACGCCCCACACCATTATACGTAGAACAGTGAACATACCTCTGCTGACGTGTAGGGCCCATGGATTCATGAGGCGGCGTCTAGACGCTAGATATAATTTCAAACGTGACTCGTCCGACCAGTCAACATGTTTCTAGTCATCAATAGTCAATATCAGTGTTGACAGGCCCAGGCGAAATATTCTCAGACCACTGGAAGAATGTGAGAGTTCCTATTTCACATAATGCAGGTGCTCACAAGTAAAAATTCTACAGACCCACAAATTTAGTGAGGTACAGTCGCCATATGTTCAGGCGAATTATGTATGGATGAATGGAAAAAGTGACAAAAAACCCATGTCAGGGTAGATAAGCATATGCTCCAAGGAAATGCAGGCATACACCAGGCTGCACTTACCCTGCAACTTTCTCTAGAACAGAAAGGCAAACATTTTCTTATAGCGTTTGTAGAGTTAGGGAAATTTTTTGACAATGTTGATTGAAATACCTCTTCGAGTTCTCAAAGACACTGAGATGAAATATACATTGTGTGATCCAACATATCCGGACGTCCCCAAAAACGTGCGTTTTTCATATTAGGTGCATTTTGCTGTCACCTACTGCCAGGTACTCCATACCTTCGCCCTCAATAGTCATTAGACATCGTGAGAGAGCAGACTGGGGAGCTCCGCGGAACTTCCGAACTTCGAATGTGGTCAGGTGACAGCGTGTCACTTGTGTCACACGTCTGTACTCGAGATTTCCACACACCTAAACATCCCTAGGTCCACTGTTTCCCAAGTGATACTGAAGTGGAAACGTGAAGGGACTCGTAGAGCACAAAAGCGTACAGGCCGACCTCGTCTGTTGAGTTACAAAGACTGACGTCAGTTTAAGAGGCTCGTAATGTGTAATAGGCAGACATCTATCCAGACCATCACACAGGGATTCCAAACTGCATCAGAATCCACTTCAAGTACTATGACAGTTTGCCGGGAGGTGAGAAAACTTGGATTTCAGGGTCGAGTGGCTGCTCATAAGACACACATCACGCCGGTAAATGACTGACGACGCCTCGCTTGGTTTAAGGAGCGTAAACATTGAATAGTGGGAAAACGCTGTGTGGAGTGACGAATCACCGTACAGAATGTGAAGATCCGATGGCAGGGTGTGGGAATGGCGAATGCCCAGTGAACGACATCTTCCAGCGTGTGTAGTGCGGTGGTGTTACGGTGTGGTGGTGTTTTTCTTGGAGGGGGCTAGAACCCCTAGTTGTTTTGCGTGGCACTATCACAGCACAGGACTAAATTGATGTATTAAGCACCGTCTTGCTTCACACTGTTGAAGACCAATTCGGGATGGTGATTGCATCCTTGAACAAGATCGAGTACCCGTTCATAACTGACGGCCTGTGGCGGATTGGTTACACGACAACAACCGGGATGAACTGGCTTGCACACAGCCCTGTCCTGAATCCTATAGAACTCCGTCGAGATGTTTTGGAACGCTGACTTCGTACCAGGCCTCAGCGACCGACATCGATCCCTCTCCTCGGTGCAGCACTCTGTGAAGGATGAGCTGCTGTTCACCAAGAAACCTTCTAGCACATGATTGAAGGTTTGCCCACGAGAGTGTAAGCTGTTATCAAGGCTAGGGGGGGGGGGGAGGGGGGGGCAACACCAAAAGGAATTCCAGCATTACCGATGGAGGGCGCCGCGAACTTGTAAGTCATTATGAACCGGGTGTCTGGATAGTTTTGACCAGATACTGTACGTAGTGAAAGGTTATTCATATTCAGTACAGAGACAAGAAGGTGGTTATAAGTGTCGAGAATGGAGAGAGACAGGATTGTAAACAATCGCCGCTTCTATTGAGTCTGTACGTGGAGCAAGCTTTGAAGTAAAATCCGGAAATATTTTGGAAGGTAAAAAAATAAAAACATTTAAGTAAGGTTACGACATCTTAATGTTATAAGGCTTGCGAAGGACTTGGAAGAGCACTTGGAATAAATGGATAGCGACTGGATGAAATATTATAGGATGAACATCGAGATTAGTAATCAACGACAATTAAGTGTGGCAGAATTACATGAGGCAGTGCCATGGTAATTCGATTAGGAAATGAGACACTAAAAGTAGTAGATGACTTTTACTGTTTAGATAGCAAAATAACTGATGAAGACTGTAGTGCAGAGGATATAGAGTGTAGAGTGACAATAGCAAGGAAAACTATACTGAAGAAGAGGTGTTTGTTAAGGTGTAATATCAGTATAAGTGTTAGGGAGTATGACATGTAGGTATTTGTTTGGCAGTAAATCGTGGATGATTAGCAGATCAGACAAGAAGTGAATGTAAGCTTTTACAGCATGGTTCTATTTAAAAAAATGTTGAAGGTATGATGGACTGAATAACAAATGAAGAAGATAGAAGAGAGAGACAAAAATTTGTACCAAGGCAGGGATTTGAAATGAGGATCCTGCGCACTTCGGAGAAGCAGTAACCACTACGCCACGCTGGCACAATGGCTTTGCACAACTCCACAGACTATCCTAGAGCACCTCCCTCCCCAAACCAAATCCATATTCACACCTGAGGCCGTTTGGTAGCAATGAGAATTTTAATTGAACATTGAGGCATGCAAGGGTAGTGCACACTGTTCTGCAAACCCACTGTAGCAGGGTGGCGTACTAACCAGCACATCTGCCTAGTGTGCAGGCCAGACAGGTTCAGATCCTGGCCTTGGTATGAATTTTCATTCATCTCTCCAGTCTACATATATCTGATGTTTCAGACTTGAAGAGATCTCTGGAACCATATACTTTCATTTGAATAAGTGAGGAAGTACTTAAATGAATTGGGGAAAAGCAAATTTATGACGCAACTTGACTAAAGGAAGAAACTAGTTGATAGGAGACGTCTTGATGCAATAATGAATTGTCAATTTCATTGTGTAAAGATATGTGGGCAGTGGGGGTAAGAGTTGTGGAAGGAGACCGAGGCTTGAGTAGAGTAGGTATGTTGAAATGAATATAGATTGCTGTAGTTATACAGGAATTAAAAGACCGATGACCTCATCGGAAACAATCAACGGAAATTGTATAATGATTGTAAGGTAGGACTAAAACTTGAATAAAGGTGGCTGATTCGAGTATATACCAAAGCGGACTGCCCAACGTGTCTTAACGCTCACTCCATGTAATGCGACGTGGGAACATTGATCGTAACAAGCAAGACGAGTGTCACACGTCGTTAACGACAGCAGGCATCAAACCTATTATTGATTGCAGCTGTCACTGTATGTATGGCCATTTCAACAAGTTTGCGAGTGAACTTTGCTGAGAGAACCGTATACACTGGACATTTAGCGTTGGTAGCCAGCAGCACACGAGACTGCTGGTCTTCAGCTGTGCCAGACAGCACAGGAACTGGGCAGTAGCCGGCTGGAGGTGTGCCGTTTGGCCCGACGTATCACAGGTCTGCTCTCTCGTCAAGTGACGTGAGGCCCTGAGTGCACCGAAGAAGCAACGAGTCGTTCTGCCCGGTACGTGTGGAGGCTGCAGTTCACGCTGGAAGCGGCTCAGTCAGCTTTCGCGGTGTTTCGTGTACCGTCACTCAGGCCCGTTATTCTGGTTACCGTGAACGTGGACCACCGTATGTACTTTCGTACATTCTCGGTGTCCAGGTGTTGCCGTTACTGAGCCGTGATTTCCTGGCACGCTCACGGCTGGATAGTTTCTCTGTCGAATTTACGCACTTTGCGGCGTCCAGGTTGGCCAGCGCCCTCTAGTTAGGACGGCCGCGGCTCGCGAGGAGAGGCGGCAGTGAGAGGGGGAAGGAGGCAGCGCGCTCCGTGTACTGCGGGGACGCACCGTGTTGACACTCCAGCGCCTGGGTCTGGCGGAAGCAGTCACCGGCCAACACGGGCTCTGTTGAAAGAGTCGGGTCTGTCTGGAATCCTCAGGAGAGCGCCGGAGTTTACCCTGGCGTGCAAGTTAACGGCGAGCTCCTGGACTAACTTTAAATGCTGAGCCACTTGTAGAACTTTTGGATGTTATTGCTCTGTATAGCCTCTTTGGTTTCCGCTAGTCATTCCTTAAACCACTTGGATGTGGGATACTTAGTATTGCAAGTCCATCTAACTGCACTGTGCCCTGGTTCTGTTGCTTTACAAGTGTGGCCGATATTCGGCGATTCCCTTTATTACTATTATTGTTAGTACGTTAAGTCGTCAATTTTATGAGTGAAAGCTTATTCTCTGTATAAAACTCGAGCCAGCAATTTAAATTGGAATTGCCAACTTCATTGTCGTTGGCAACTATAATAGTAACAACTTTTCATCTTCAAACGGTGTTTTGCTTTTTGAGGTTGTGTGCGGATTGTCTGGTCATTATCACCTTGAACTAGTTGTGCTTTATAAATTTATCAAGTGAAATTTGACGTCATTGGAGATTTTGTAATGAACTAATACTTTAACAGTAACTGCGATTGACACACTATAATGTTTAACATCTCTTCCTGCATTTGGCGCTACCCAGTGCTCGGCTGTTGGTTTTAGTATTTTAGTGAACTGTGTATTAATACTGGGCCGGTGTGTTCCAGAAGCCGTTGTTGGTGTGCGCAGGCCCTTCTGGCTGTTGATGTCACTTGAGCTCTTGAGCACGGAATTCAGACGCGCGGCTGATCTGAACGCCAAACGTCGAGGGGGTGCTGATAGCTGTATAGGTCTTTCAGGCTACCGTAACATCATATTGACGAATGTTTTCCATAATAGTTAATTCACGTATTCATGAGACCTTGCTATTTGACTATTTGTTTAGAAACCAAATAGCTTTTACAAATTGTAATTTTTCATATTCACAAGTGATTAATGAACTGAGATCTGTAGTTATGATACGGTTGGTTATATTTGTGTAAAGTAATTTTTTATTAATTTAAAGTTGTGGCCGTGACGCTGTTTTTCTTTAAAATTATGTTTCGAATTATTCTCATTGCTTTTATACAATTGAATAACCGGTGTAGATCATCCCAATTTGCAAATGTTAACTAAGCTTTGTATTGTTAACAGTGCTCTGTTTTAATTAACGTCTTGCAAATAAATTTTTGTGTCCACAAAATGAGGTCAGCATTCCACTCCAGAAGCCCATGTGCTTACTGTTCTACCACCTTACCACTTACTTCTGCACTTCTTGATGAGCGTGCTGTAGACCCTCCCGTTTCCATAGATGACAACAGCCATATTCGCAGGACTGAATGGATACGTCCCGCTCTTGACAAATGCTCAGGAACCAGATCACATCTTAATAGTCGCACTAAATCTATCGATCTTAGTCCCATAGAAATGCGAGTCATCGAGTTCTTGGGACAGCGTGTGATCGCAGATCACCCCCGACAAGTAGCTCTACAGATATAGTCATCATTTGGTGGAGATAATACGAAATCCGTGAACTCCCTTCGTCGGCGAATGGAGGCCACTGTCAAGGGTAAACGAAATGTTGACGGTATTTGCTTCTCAGGGGACTGACTGGAACGGGCTGTGATGTGAGCACCCTGCGGTGAGCAGGTAGCTGTCTAACACGCAGTCGGTTTGGAAGATGCCGCGAGGTCAGAATGAGGAGCAGGGCGGTTGCCATAATTATCACGTGCCCTTGAGGTCAGTGCTGCAAGGCGTTGCGCAAGAACACTTCCAAAGTCGGACGCCGAGAAAGTTTGACGACGCTTGAGGGGGAGGGGGGCTGAGAGAGGGAGGGGTTCTGGAGCAGAGGGCAGACTGCGGACACAGTAGGTGGGATGTATCAGACCAGTCCAGCAGTGGCCTAGATAAGGATAAAAGGCTGTCTTCGCCACAACCAACACTACACTGGCTGCAGCGGCACAGAGCAGAACTCACACATGTTTCTTCCAGCACTGTGCGGTGTGCTGCCCGTATCATTTTCCTCAAGTTGACAGTCTCCTGTCCTCAATGGTACCCTCCTTAAAATCGATATCTGTGAAAACGAGAGTAGCTAGAGGTAGAACTGAGTTTTAATACAATTTTCTCAAATGTTTCTACGACCTCTAGCGTAACAGCTCTTCATGGGCATTCCGGTATCGGTTCACGTCATCTACGCATTTCAGCAGCTACTGATTCCTACGGCACAGTCTACGTAATGGCGCCACTGGCCACACTAACTATTGTTACATGTACTGTGCCGCAGAAACAGGTCCACGACCGCATGCTACTTTCGATGCAAACTTGTCAGATCCGACAGTAGAAGCAACTGCTGGAATACTGTCGTACAGTCCTAATACACAGGGTGATTCACAAAGACATGAAAATGTTTGGTTACGGAGTTACGGCTAGTAAAAATTTTGCCTGAAATTTAGCAACTTCGCTAATACGAAGATATCGCAAAACAGTACAAGGTTAAAGTAAAGCACGATTCCTATTTATTTTGTTGTTATTGGTCTGATGAATCTAATAAAACATGTCCCAGGCGTGTATCTGCAATAGTTTTCCGGAATATCCAGTGAACCAAAGGCGTAATTTCGTAAAATTTTAAATTTATTAACTACTTGCCCTAATTTGTTTTTTAAATTTCAGACAATTGCAGAAAGTTTTCAACAGAAGTTGTGAAGAATTTGGAAAAGTTATGGTAAGAGCGTTAACTGAAACTATATGAATGTGCCACATAATCTGTTTTTATTTATACCACAGCACACGTGAATTCCTGTTAAACCGAAAAAAAAACAAAGCTCACTGTTAAGAAACTTGTACAAAGCACATACAATTTCGCAATACAGTCACAATCACAATAAATGTTCAAAAACGTCTCTACCGAGATCAGTGCATTCAGCTGCACTTGAATGAACAGATTTTGTTGCTCGTTTCAGTTTCACAGGGTTGTTCTTCATTTCGTCTATTTCATTCATAATGCGACCATGTAATGCCACACGTGTATTGACTTTGTCCTTATAATCCATGTCTTGCACCCATCCCCATACACAAAAATCCATTGGTGTTAAATCGGGCTATCTGTGTGGCCACAGACGTGTAGCACCGCGACCAATCCTTTTCTGGGAGAAATGTTCATCTAAATGTGCAGTAACTGCGTTGGTGAAATGTGCAGGCGCGCCGTCATGTTGGAAATACATTTGCAATCGCGAAGCAAGCGGAATATCTTCGGTCAAGTGGGGCATTTCTTCTTGAAGGAGTTGTAAGTACGACTCGCCAGCAAGACGTCCTTTGGAAATGAATGGTCCAATAAAGTGTGTGTTGATTGTACCAGACCACAAATTTATGCTAAATCGCTGCTGGAAATTGCGTTGAACTGTTGCTTGTGGGTTTGCTTCAGACCATATGTGCTCGTTGAAAATATTGTTTATACCATCTCGAGTAAACTGTGCCTCATCAATAAATAAAACGTATTTGTGTAACTGTCGATTAGTTTTTAACCAGTTGCTCAACTCCAAGCGAAGGGCAGGATGTCCCGGATGTAAATGATGCACTTTTTGTTTATGGTAGAGACACACATTATTATACTTCAGTGTAAACCATACCCTACATGTGAAATGCCTAACCGTTGAGAGATACGTCGTGTACTGTACCCGCGCTACGTTGAACAGCATCCATAATATCCTCAACATCGCCTTCACGTGTCGAACTCTCGTACTGATTATGAACGCTAGGTAGAGTACCTGTCTCTCGTAGTATTCTAAATACTCCACTAATGATTCGTCCATTCGGAATCCTCCGAGTTGGATAACGTACGCGATATTCGTTAATTTCAGCCGTAGCATTGCCATCACATTTTCCATAAATAAACACCATATCGGCGTATTCCTACGTCGTAAATTTGAAAGGCATCCCTGTTTCAGAAATAATCTACAAACTACAACAGTTACTACGTGGTTTTACTTAAATACACTGTTCTTATTGTGTTCTTTCACTGAACAGTACAGAAAACTAACTCGTTTCAACGTAGCCAACAATGACTTAAACGTTTCTACATTCTGATTAAAAAGTAAACAAATTTACTTCTATAACAACCTTTCCTTCTCTAGACGTTTCACAGCACATACACGTCTGGGACATCTTTTATTAGATTCAACAGATCAGTAAGATAAATGGAAATCGTGCTTTACTTTAACCTCATACAGTTTTGCGATGTCTTCATATTAGCGAAGTTGCTAAATTTCAGGCAAAACCTTTTATTACACTTAACTAAATATTTGCGGACCTATGTTTATATGAACTTTTCACTTTATTTTTACATGTACAATAACATATTAAAATATTTACATATCTTCGTGAATCACCCTGTATGGAAGATGTATTTGCGACGTGGCCCAGCTTGAGACACTCAGGATTGATAACTGACTCAACTTGCAACCTCTTGAGTTTTGTTTTCGAACGTCGGACGTCATTAAAGCTTGACAGCGGTGGGGGAGCAGGGCTCATAACAAAGGCCCCGGGTATGTGCCACCAGTTTCCAACGTTGGACCTCTCCTCGCGAGGATACCTGCTGCATGTGATGAAGGTTTTCCCACGAGTAGATGCCTAATGTATTCGAGAGAGCGCACCAGACTTCTCTGCAAAGATGTTATGAACTGACGTGAATGTGGCAGTCGCGATACTGAAGACATTCTAGTGTGCAAAACGTAAACTGTGATTAAAAGTGTCTGGGCACCTAGCTGGAAATGACTTACAAGTTCGTGGCGCCCTCCATCAGTAATGCTGGAATACAATATGGTGTTGGCCCACCCTTAGCCTTGATGGCAGCGTCCACTCACGCAGGAATACGTTCAATCAGGTGCTGGAAGGTTTCTTAGGGAATGGCAGCCCATTCTTCAAGGAGTGATGCACTGAGGAGAGGTATCGATGTCAGTCGGTGTGGCCTGGCACGGCGTTCCAAAACATAGATAAGGTGTTCTATAGGATTCAGGTCAGGACTCTGTGCAGGCCAGTCCATTACAGGGATGTTATTGTCGTGTAACCACTCCGCCAATGGCTGTGCATTATTAGCAGGCGTTCGATCTTGTTGAAAGATGCAATCACAATCCCCGAATTGCTCTTCAACAGTGAGAAGCACGAAGGTGCTTAAAACATCAAAACATCAATTTAGGCCTGTGGTGTGATGGTGCCACGCAAAACAACAAGGGGTGGAAACCCCTCCATGAAAAACGCGACTACACCATAACACCACCGTCTCCGAATTGTACTGTTGGCACTATACACCTTGGCAGATGGCGTTCGCTGGGAATTCGCCATACACACCTTGACATCGGATCTCCAATTTGTCTACTGTGAGTCGTCACTCCACACAACGTTTTTCCACTGTTCAATCTTCCAACGTTTACACTCCTTACACCAAGCGAGGCGTCGTTTGGCATTTACCAGCGTGATGTTTGGCTTATGAGCAGCCGCTCGACCACGAAACCCAAGTTTTCTCGCCGCCAACCTAAGCCACAGTACATGCTGTGGATCGTATTGCAGTTTGGAATTTCAGTGTGATGGTCTGGGTAGATGTCTGTTCATTCAACTGCAGGCGCTCTCTGTCATTCAGCAGACGAGATCGGCCTGTACGCTTTTGTGCTGTATCACATTGGAAACAGTGGACCTAGTGATATTTAGGACTTTGGTAATCTCGTGTGCGGACAGATGACACAAGTGACACCCAATGACCTGGCCACATTGTGAGTCTCGCAAAGCGCCCCATTCTCCTATCTCATGGTCACTAATGACTACAGAGTCGGTCATATGGAGTACCTGACAGTAGGTAGCAGAACAATGCACCTAATATGAAAAACTTATGAAACTTCCTGGCAGATTAAAACTGTGTGCCAGACTGAGACTCGAACTCGGGACCTTTGCCTTTCGCGGGCAAGTGCTCTACCAACTTATGTTTATGGGGGCGTCCGGCCGGCCGCGGTGGCCGTGCGGTTCTAGGCGCGTGAGTCCGGAACCGCGTGACTGATACGGTCGCAGGTTCGAATCCTGCTTCGGGCATGGATGTGTGTGATGTGCTTAGTTAGGTTTAAGTAGTTCTAAGTTCTAGGGGACTGATGACCTCAGATGTTAAGTCCCATAGTGCTCAGAGCCATTTGAACCATTTTTTATGGGGGCGTCCGGATACTTTTGTTCACATAGTGTATGCCTATGATCTCCCATGCCATATTGGCTGCTCCATATAATAGGCATGTTGTGTTTGAATAGTAGTGGCTGGCTTAAGGAACCTGAATTACTGTGAAGCCTACTACTCGAGAGTATGAAATGGTTTTACAGTGGGTAGGCTGTACTGAACGACATTGTGTTGGGTTCAAGTAGAGACTTCCTGGTTTATCGATTTTCTTTCCATTACAACATATGTGTCTGAGGCAGTGATTGGTTTCAAGCCCCTGATGAGTAAGCTGTACTCCACAATACTTTATCGACTTGTTTAGTGGGGGCTACATATGTGGGTGACCATGGCTGGGGAATGTTGAAATGGATAGAGGAGGGGATGAACTGAGGGAGGGACCAGGAAATGATGGACAGGGTATGTGGAGGCAGGGTGAGATGATAGGAGGTGATGGACCATGAGAGAAGGGGCAGGAGAAAATATAGAGATTGGAGTGGGAGGAGATGAAAACTGAGTGGCTGGGAGTAGAAGATGATTGAGGAGAGGGGACGGGGGAAGATGAGTGGGGGATAGAAGCAGATGGGTGACAGAGTTAGACAGGAGGAGAGGAACAACGATGTGGAAGAAGAGATGGTTCAAAATGGCTCTAAGCACTATGGGACTTAACATCTGAAGTCACCAGTCCGGTAGACTTAGAACTACTTAAACCTAACTAAACTAAGGACATCACTCACATCCGTGCCCAAGGCAGGATTTGAATCTGAGACCGTAGCAGCAGCGTGGTTCCGGACTGAAGAACCTAGAACCAATCCACAATGGCCAGCGAAGAAGAGATGGGTTTGGAGAAGAGGGAGATGAGGACAGAAAGGTAAAGAGGAAAGAGAAATGGTGGCAGAAGGGGATGGATAAGAGAAAGAGGCCAGAAGAAGATGGTTAGGGAAGGATGGGGATGCTAAGTGAGAGGGTGCAAGAGGAAATGTATATACAGAGAGGGCAGATTTAGATGGAATAACAGATTGGGGGCAGAAAGAGATGGAGAGTGAGGAGAGGCTATCAACAAAGTTGGGAGGAGGACTGAGAAAAGGGGAAGGAGAAAATGGAGAGAGGGGGGTGGAGAAGATGGACTGAGAGAGGGGAGGAGGAGGTGTAGAGAGAGTGTGGAGGAGATAATCAGAGGTAGAGGGAGAATGAGGTGAACTGAGAGGGGGGAGGATGCCGGAGTCAGATGGATAGTGTAGATGGGTAGCATTAAGATGGAAAATGATGGCATAGGACGAGACAGACAGACAGAGGGGTGAGGAGGAGATGGATGAAGACAGTGTGCAGGCAGAGATGTATGCAATATATGTGCCATATACGTTTGCAACTGAAACTGTGGGAACAGTAACATACAACTGGTCCTCTAAACTTTACTCCCGTAACATTATAGTCAGTAAGATTTTGGAACATACAGGGTGTTCCAACTTTATGAAGTATTTTAAATCATTGGCACATGGACAGCACTCACTCAGAAAATATCTTTCTTATGGTACACTACTGGATATTTGTTCACACAAAGTAATTATTGCTATTGACAGAGCACCTGTAGTTGATTTCATAATTCTAGACCTATAGATAGCTTTTGACACCGTTCCTCACAACCAGCTTCTAATAAAATTACATTCATGGTTTCGTGAGTTCACGCTATAAAGCTCTCATTATTCATTTCTTGGTGCTCCATCTCTCTTTCCATTCCTCTTTATCCCCATCCACCACCATCTGCCCCTCTCTCTAGCATCCCCTTCTCTATGTATTTCAACCTCCCCCCAGCCATACCCATCCAGACATGCAGCCCCTATTGAACGTGATGACAAAACAAGGCGATAATACTCCCACAACACACCTATAGTACTGGGTGGCGTACATGTCAGGGGCTTGAAACTAATTTCTTCTGTTGATTTGTATGTTGTGGTGTTCTGTATGGCGTCTGCAGGGTGAACCATCTAAAACTAGCACTGCAAATATTATGGAAATGGGAAGTGATCTTGACGTGCAGTTTTCACAGAATGAATTGGAAGTCAGGGTCTCGTACTGTTAGCCAATACACAGATTGCAACAATACTTAGAAAGTATATTTTCTGTATCTGCAATTTTTCTAATGAAATAAATCTTACTGCCAGTAACAAACTAAAAACAGAGTAAACTAGAATTTCAGTGCTGTTTGCTGCAGAAGTCTAGTGCGAGCCAGTTATGGGATATCACATTGTGAAAAGTTTCCACATTGACACTACTTTGTGCCATTCAACCTGTGTAGTTGTTAGATCGATGTTGTTATGTTGGTTTACAGTGTGCTTGTGTGTTCCTGGATTGCACTGCTATCAGTTACTATGTGACAGTCTAAGCAGTAGCTCATGTGTGTACAATGGAATTTATCACTGCAGAAGAAGCCGACATGTTCATGGTGCATGGAGAGTGTAGGAAGAATGCAGTTCGTTCTTCTACAGTGCATGCGGCAGGTTCCCAATCTCTGCCATCTTCTTAATCAGTTGTGTGAAAGTGATAGTGTAACAAGTAGGGAACATAACAGAATGAAACAAGTTATGACAGATGGGGGTAATTAATTTTCTTGCTGTTGTTGCAGTTGATCAACACATTACCTCCTGTGCAATCGCTTGTGGAAGTGGCATGGGTCAGGCAAGTGTCTTACGCATTGTCCATCAGCCTAAATTCCATCCCTATTACGCCTACCTGAATCCAGAGCTCCATGGAAACAATTATAAGATTAGTGTTAACTTATGTACATGGGCATTAAGACTAGTACTCCAGATGTTTCATGTGTCTAGTTTAGTAGTGAAGCCAGGTAAATCCCCAGAACTTGCTCTATGGGTATGTTGACAATCCCCATTGGCTTCCTCAGGTGGTACATCAGCGCCTATGAAGTGTAAACATTTGCTGTGGGATAGTAAACCATCAGATCATAGGCATGCGTTTCACAGGTAGAACACTGAATGCGCACAACTGTCAGAGACCCCTAACAAACCATCTGGAAGGCTTCCCTCTGCACACAAGGAGGAACCTGTGTTACCAATATGACCGCTGTCCAGTACATAGTGGGTGGAGTATTACAGTGTGTCTTCACAAATTGTTTCCAAAACGTTAGATTGGATGCAGAGGACCAGTACGTTAGCTGCCCCATTTTCTATATTTTATGCCTGTAGACTTTTTCTGTGGGGAAAGCTGAAAGACGCTGTCTGCAAGGGCATACCGAATACACTTCATGATACGCAACGACGCACGAGTGCAGCCTGCTCGGAGATGTTCGACGAAACGCTAGCATGTGTGCAGCAGTCGCTCCATACCAGATAGGAAACGAGTGCTGCCACTGCTGGTGGTCATTGTGAACACAACCTGTGATGGTCAGTCAGTTACCTCGTTACTGCCCAGAATCCACATACCTAGTGCATGCATTTGTGCTGTCGTTTAGTGTGTACTACCACAGCTATTGTATAAGTGACAGGTGGCTACTTTCCAAAGTATTTATATTATAAACAGCTTGCACTAGAATCCTGCAACAAACCAACTTACATTATAATTTATGCTATTTTTAGTTTCTTAATGTCAATAAGCATTGTTCAATTCAAAAAGTGTACTTTTGCACAAAAAGTACACATTATAAATATTATTACAAACTGTTTATTGGCCTACAACATTGGCCCCTGACTATCAACACACTCTTGATAACTGCGCATCAATAGCACTCTCCATCTCCGCAATATTTTCGGTGCAAATTTTATGTAAGTCACCCTGTATGTATACTTTAAATTTTCTTTTACACATATAGCAGCAACCAAGCTACTGTCCTGGAAACTAGCGTGAGTTCTTGCAGCTCCTATGTGACCAGCCGGTACATCTGAACATTATGAAGCACCGAGAAGAAAACGAACGATTGACACATAATCAGCACAGACTCATAAAATATCGTTCTTTTAAAACACGACTAGCTCTTTTTACTCACGAAGTAATAAGTGCTATCGACGGGGGACTCCTATTTTTAGATTTCCAGAAGGCTTTCGACACCGTTCCTCACAAGCATCTTCTAACCAAACTGCGTGCCTATGGAATATCACCTCAGTTGTGCGACTGGATTCGTGATTTCCTGTCAGAAATGTCACAGTTCGTAGTAACAGACGAAAATACATAGAGTAAAACAGAAGTAATATCCGGCGTTCCCCAAGGAAGTGTTATAGGCCCTCTATTGTTCCTAATCTATATTATATATCGTCTTGTTATGTCATCAGATGACCTAACCGAATTGCAAAATGATTTAGGTAAGATACCTGTGTGGTGCGGAAATCTATATATATATATTGTGATGTGATTCAACAAGGCATGTGTAGTGAAAACAAAAGACGGCTGCCGGCCGAAGTGGCCGTGCGGTTAAAGGCGCTGCAGTCTGGAACCGCAAGACCGCTACGGTCGCAGGTTCGAATCCTGCCTCGGGCATGGATGTTTGTGATGTCCTTAGGTTAGTTAGGTTTAACTAGTTCTAAGTTCTAGGGGACTAATGACCTCAGCAGTTGAGTCCCATAGTGCTCAGAGCCATTTGAACCATTTGAACCATTTGAACCAAAAGACGGCTAGAGCTAACCATGAATGCCTGTGTGCGTTACACCTGCAACATTCGCCGATATGATCATGTTAGTGCGTCATACTCCGAGCTAGGGTGGCTGCGGCCGGACAAATTGCGTGACTACCACACTCTATGTCTACTTCACCGACTCCTCGTCCCGCAAGCACCCCAGTACCTTGCTTCAGAGATTAAAAACCTGTCATGCCATCATAATCGAAACACGAGGTCACTCTTATTTGGTATCCAAACTGTGCCCACTCACAAAACAAAAACTTTTGCAAACTCCTTCTCAGTTGCCGCTGTCCGCCTCTGGAACAAATTGCCCCTTACCTTGCGCAAAATTCAATCTCCTTCTGCTTTCAAGAAGAAGTTGAAGCATTTCCTACTATCATCCTCATAAAGTTCTCCACAACATTAATGTACAAGGCCAATCCTCTCATCTGTCAAATAGCAACGCTAGCTTCTCCTATCTAGCTCCTTTCTCTTCTCCCTCTGCATCTATCTCTATTAGCCACGCAATCTTCTTTTCCTTTATATTTCCTTAATTATGTTTCATCATGTCTCTCTATTCTTCTCCTTCCTTCACCATGTGTCTCTCTCATACTCCCTGCTGCCAACACTCCTATCTAAAATCTCTCTCTTCAATAATGTCTAATTATAACAGTACTTATGATCTAAGAATATAAACTCTATATGTATGTATTTTTCCAGGTGTACCTTTCTAATTGTTTATTTCACTTTTTGTACTAGATGTAGTTTAATATTTATTTTTATTTATTTATTTATTTATTTATTTAACCTGGCAAGATTAGGGCCATGAGGCCCTCTCTTACATCTAACCAGGCATTCTACTTATTTTACATTCATATGTTTTAGTAGGCACATACGAGAAAAACTGAGTAGCCTTCTTAGGATCTTTGCAGATGATGCTGTCATTCATCGTCTTGTTATGTCATCAGATGACCTAACCGAATTGCAAAATGATTTAGATAAGATACCTGTGTGGTGCGGAAAATGGCAATTGACCCTGAATAAAAAAAAAAGAGTGTGAAGTTATTCTAAAGTACTAAAAGAAATCCACTAAATTTCGATTAGAGGATAAGTCACACAAATCAGAAGGCTGTAAATTCAACTAAATACGTTGGGATTACAATTACAAATAACCTAAATTGGAATGATGTTGTGGGTAGAGCAAAGCAAAGACTGTGATTCATTGGCAGAACACTTAGAAGGTGCAACAGGTCAACTAAAGTGACTGCTTACACCACGCTTGTCCGTCCTGTTCTGGAGTATTGCTATGCGGTGTGGTATCCCCATCAAGTGGTACTGATGGATCACACCGAAAAAGTTCAAAGAAGGGTTGCTCGTTTTATATTATCGCGAAATAGGGGAGATAGTGCCACAGAAATGATATGTGAATTGGAGTGCCAATCATTAAAACAAAGGCGTTTTTCGTCGCAATGGGATCTTCTTATGAAATATCAATCACCATTTTTTTCCTCCGATTGCGAAAACATTCTGTTGGCACCCACCTACATAGGGAGAAAATATCATCACGATAAAACAAGAGAAATCCTGGCTCACGCAGAAAAATTTAAGTACTGGTTTTTCCCACGCGCCATTCGGGAGAGGAACGGTAGAGCGACTGCTTGAAGGTGGTTCATTTAACCTTCTGCCAGGCACTTTATTGTGAGCAGCAGAGCAATCACGCAGATATAGGTGTAGATATACACTCCTGGAAATGGAAAAAAGAACACATTGACACCGGTGTGTCAGACACACCATACTTGCTCCGGACACTGCGAGAGGGCTGTACAAGCAATGATCACACGCACGGCACAGCGGACACACCAGGAACCGCGGTGTTGGCCGTCGAATGGCGCTAGCTGCGCAGCATTTGTGCACCGCCTCCGTCAGTGTCAGCCAGTTTGCCGTGGCATACGGAGCTTATCGCAGTCTTTAACACTGGTAGCATGCCGCGACAGCGTGGACGTGAACCGTATGTGCCTTTGAGCGAGGGCGTATAGTGGGCATGCGGGAGGCCGGGTGGACGTACCGCCGAATTGCTCAACACGTGGGGCGTGAGGTCTCCACAGTACATCGATGTTGTCGCCAGTGGTCGGCGGAAGGTGCACGTGCCCGTCGACCTGGGACCGGACCGCAGCGACGCACGGATGCACGCCAAGGCCGTAGGATCCTACGCAGTGCCGTAGGGGACCGCACCGCCACTTCCCAGCAAATTAGGGACACTGTTGCTCCTGGGGTATCGGCGAGGACCATTCGCAACCGTCTCCATGAAGCTGGGCTACGGTCCCGCACACCGTTAGGCCGTATTCCGCTCACGCCCCAACATCGTGCAGCCCGCCTCCAGTGGTGTCGCGACAGGTGTGAATGGAGGGACGAATGGAGACGTGTCGTCTTCAGCGATGAGAGTCGCTTCTGCCTTGGTGCCAATGATGGTCGTATGCGTGTTTGGCGCCGTGCAGGTGAGCGCCACAATCAGGACTGCATACGACCGAGGCACACAGGGCCAACACCCGGCATCATGGTGTGGGGAGCGATCTCCTACACTGGCCGTACACCACTGGTGATCGTCGAGGGGACACTGAATAGGGCACGGTACATCCAAACCGTCATCGAACCCATCGTTCTACCATTCCTAGACCGGCAAGGGAACTTGCTGTTCCAACAGGACAATGCACGTCCGCATGTATCCCGTGCCACCCAACGTGCTCTAGAAGGTGTAAGTCAACTACCCTGGCCAGCAAGATCTCCGGATCTGTCCCCCATTGAGCATGTTTGGGACTGGATGAAGCGTCGTCTCACGCGGTCTCCACGTCCAGCACGAACGCTGGTCGAACTGAGGCGCCAGGTGGAAATGGCATGGCAAGCCGTTCCACAGGACTACATCCAGCATCTCTACGATCGTCTCCACTGGAGAATAGCAGCCTGCATTGCTGCGAAAGGTGGATATACACTGTACTAGTGCCGACATTGTGCATGCTCTGTTGCCTGTGTCTATGTGCCTGTGGTTCTGTCAGTGTGATCATGTGATGTATCTGACCCCAGGAATGTGTCAATAAAGTTTCCCCTTCCTGGGACAATGAATTCACGGTGTTCTTATTTCAATTTCCAGCAGTGTAGAACCCTTCATAGCATATAGGGTTCTATCTAAAAAAATCCACTGACAGGGTACGATTTCATTCCTCTGCTGAATGTACCCAACAGTCATTTGGGAAGCTTGAGAAAGGGGTCACATGTTGCCACTGGGTCCAACCTGTGGAGTAGAGGACACTGAGGTGTCGCCCTCTTGTGACGCAGTCGCCATGCAGAACAGACGCTCCTGTATTTGCAGCTTTCAGTCGCATCTGACGGCCCTTTGCCAACTGTTCCCTTCTCTGCTCTCTGGGACCAGAAACCAGCTTGCTCATAACACGCGCTACCTTCTTCTCTCTTTCCTACTCCAGTAGTTCACTAACAGAGTGATGAATGTCCCTAAAGTCCATCCTGGACAAGACCTTGTGTATTCCGTAATTTTCAAAATGTACAGTGAGGTTGGTTTCCCTGCTAGTGCTCTTCTCTCACATTTTTGACACAGTCCACTTCCACAATTGGTGTGATTTGTACAATTGTTGTGAACTGGTTTTGACTTTACCACTATACAGAAAACTGGTAACATTTGTTGTACATAAAGATAGTGAGTGAGTAATGTATGAGGGAGAACCGGATTTTCCTTAATATATGCCAGATGAGTCATGTAATCTTTTGACCTTGAAGATCCACAATGTGATCAACAGTATCCGGACTTACAAGTTCGTGGCCTCTCCACCGGTAATTCTAGAATACAATATGGTGTTGGCCCACCCTTTGCCTTGATGACAGCTTCCAGTCTCGCAGGCATACGTTAAATCAGGTGGTGGAAGGTTTCTTGGGGAATGGCAGCCCATTCTTCATCAAGTGCTGCACTGAAGCGAGTTATCAATATCTTTCGGTGATGCCTGGCATGATGTCGGCGTTCCAGAAGAATCCAAAGGTGTTCCATAGTACACAGGTCAGGAATCTGTGCAGGACAGTTCGTTACAGCAGTCGTCTAACCACTCCGCCTTAAACCTTGCATTATGAACAGGTGCTCGATCGTGTTGAAAGCTGCAATCGCCATCCCCGAATTGCTCTTCAACAGTGAGAAGCAATGAGTTGCTTAATATATCAATATAGGCCTGTGCTGTGATAGTGCCACGCAAAAAACAAGGGGTGCAAGCTCCCTCCATGAAAAACACGACCAGCCGGCGTGGGTGGCCTAGCGGTTCTATGCGCTACAGTCCGGAACCGCGCGACCGCTACGGTCGCAGGTTCGAATCCTGCCTCGGGTATGGACGTGTGTTATGTCCTTAGGTTAGTTAGGTTTAAGTAGTTCTATGTCTAGGGGACTGATGACCTTACAAGTTAACTCCCATAGTGCTCAGAGCCATTTGAACCATTTTTGAAAAACACGACAAATTTTACTGTTTGCACTACACACGCTGGCAGATGACGTTCACCGGACATTCTCGATAACCACACCTGCCATCGGCTCGCCACATTGTGTCCCGAGATTGTCACTTCACCCAACGTTCTTCCACTGTTCAGTCGTCCAATGTTTGCGCTTCTTACAGCAAGCGCGGCTTTGTTTGGCATTTGCCTGCGTGATGTGTGGCTTACGAGCAGCCGCCCGATCATGAAATCCAAGTTTACTGTCATAGTAGTTACAGTGGATACTGATGCAGCTTGAAATTCCTGTGTGATGGTCTGGATAGATGTCTGCTTATTACACATTACGACCCTCTTCAACTGTCGGCAGTCTCTGTCAGTCAACAGACGAGGTCGGACTGTACGCTTTTGTGCTGTATGTGTCGCTTCACGTTTCCATCTCACTATCACATGGCAAATAGTGGACCTATGGATGTGTAGCAGTGTGGAAATCTCGCGTACATATTATACAAGCGACGTCTAATCGCCTGACCATGTTCGAAGTCCGTGAATTTTTGTGAATTTTTTGATTAATTTCAGCCAAAAATAACAAAGTTGCTCTATGATATCCGCAGAAGGTTGTGTTTCTCCAATTACGTGCAGTGTAGCTATTCCGATTTTCATCTAAAATCAGAAAGGAACTGATTTTACATTAATAACTTATTTTCTAAGAATATGAACATCAATTCAGGTGAACATAATGAAAATTAAAAATTGTGCAGCAGTTGGATCAATTTACTTCGATCTTCACGATTTTTCTCCAGTTAAGATAATAAAAATACCCTTAAAATCTCCTCATAAGTTGGTTCATATAATTCATAATTTTATACACACTCATACTATCACTTTTAATAATGATCGATTCAATACTTTTTGAGTTAGACTGTACGCAAATGTGAAAAAAAGTCATTTCGAAATGAACCCGTTTGAAAAATAAATTCTTGGAAACTGGAAATTCAAGAAAGTCAACAATAATATAAAATGTTTACCAATTAATTTGCGATTCCAGCGCCATATAGTAATCAGTCTTCTTCCTCACAGGCCTCATTTTGCGCTTGCAGCAGTGCTTTCCGAAGTTTCCGACCTTCCTTCGATTCAATGAACTACGTCGATTCTGCTGGCGCACGCGCTGGTTATCCATTTGTTCGGCATTATTGAAGCTTCACGTGGCTCCTACAATTCCTGCCTCGTTCATGACCATCAGAAGGGATTAATTTCCTTCATTGAATAATCCAGCTGCTAAATACGTGCCAAATCAACCAATTTTAGTCCGGAGTGCAAGTGTTTGGGAGCTAACCGCCAAATAGTCGAATTAAAAGTTTCGTTCGCATTTTGGTGTGGCCATCTAAACATTTGTCCAGTAATTCATCCCTTGATAAATCTTATTTCGGGAGAATTTCCTTCTGTACGTCTATTCTATGCTCACAAAATACAAACGAATGCGAATTTCGCTATGAAATTTTGACAGAGTGTTCTTGGATAGTTAACGATTCATACAATAAAAATTGGATTTTTAGAACCTCCTAGTGCGGTTTCCCCATTAACCGTCGTAATCTAAATTAGGTTATAATATTAATTTAGATTTCTCGATTTTCTATCCAGTTTGTTGAATGTAAATGAATTGTGGAGCTATATTTACTCATTAAATTACAGATCCTCCAGCAGTTGTTTATTTGGCCTGACAACATTGTCCTTACATCATGTTCTGCAGAAGAGTTAGTTGGTTCATCGGCACTTTTGTCGCAGTACTCACAGCTGCCGACTATAGCGACTCTCACTCCAGTATAGGTACAGATTTTACTTGTATAAATTGACGTAAGTCTGTACATGATAATGAATAACCAGTGTTAGTAGGTAATGAAAAACATATTCAATATTTTCATTAAGTAATTTATAAATTTGTTTTTCAGGATTCGACCCTGAACTCACAGTCTACCACTTTGGAACTGGCAATCCGCGTAAGTGTCATTATTTTCCACTACTTCCAGAAACTCTTCATGGTTCAAGAAATTCATGCAGTGCAAACTTATGTCATTGTGCTAGGCTTATTTCTATATTTAATAACTGATTTGGGTCACCGTTTAATCATTTGATTATTATGTATGGAATCCGTAACATCACTGAGTTTCTATATCCTATACGCGGTAGGAGTTGGAATACAGTTTACTTATGTGTTACATACGCGTTGGTAGATCTTTAGAGTGATAATCAACCCATTTTGTGAAACGTGTTAATAATATTTTCATAAAGATTCAGATGTCCACTTCTAGATCAGTATAACACATGAACAGACGAAACTAAACAGCATCTAATTTACATAAGTAGTTATGGTATACAGATATTTTACATGTCTCCCAGGATTACAGAACTACATTGTACACTGCCTTCCATAAATTTATATTGACTACAGAAAAACATTGTCACGTTCACAATACTTATATTAGGCGTGCGCACGAATAACGCTGTATGGCACATTTTGACATTTCGTAGAATCGCGTGGAATAATGCTGTATACAACAGTCTGCATCGCCTGCTGTTATAATTGACATGTTCACCGTGCGAGGGCAGCACTAAACAGCAACGAGACGTGCACAGTTTTCGCACCTCTGCGCGAACAATGCTGTATGTTACAAGAATGGCGGAGTGTAGCAAGGTGACGCTTACCGCAAGTGGTTTGAAACGTGCAAATAATGCACGGAAAAGGAAAATCAACATTGATGGCAGGATATTAAGAGGAAAAGGCTTCATGATGCTGGACTGGAACATAAATCACGAAGAGGAAAGGTAGTTCGTGCGAAACAGCCTCCAACACAGGTGAGTGGAATAATGCTGTATGGGTTTTACAAATATTTGTATGTCTTTAGAGAAGCATATGTGTCCTATAAAGCAGCGACGTGCCATGTAGAGTACATGGCTCTAATGACATGTTATGTGTATCTTCTGAAAACATTACAGTAAAAGTATGTAACATGATTGAAATTAACTACAGTTCTGTAGTTATCATTGGCAAAAAAATAGAATACAGTGGCTAAGAGGAATATCAATATACATTTTATATGTGTTGACCTACAACAGGTTTTACTTTGTCCTACATTGACTCATTCCACGGTATTGTACCAGAGACAGCTGTCGTCATATAATTTCACGAGTCGTGACGTTGGTACTGGAAACATCACCGTAAGTTTGTGGGATGAATCCACCGCAAGGAGAGGTTCAGCCGAAATAGTTTCCTGTCTGCTTAAATTTGTGACAATTATGATACGCTTGAAGAAGGTATGGGACGAAAACTGATTGTTTGGTCTGACCGCTGTGTCGGGCAGAACAACAACTGGAGAGTTTTAGCGCTTTATTTCTATCTGATCAGCTGCAGCTACTTTACAGAAATACATCAAAAGTTTCTATGTTCGGGTCACAGTTTCCTACCTTGTGACAGGGATTTTGCTGTCATCGAGAAAAGAAAGAAAGTGTCAAAAGTTATGGTTCCTTCAGAATGGAAGCACGTCATTGCTGACGCCTTTGTCGATCCTTCAAAACTGATCATTCACGAGATGATGATGGAAGACTTCAAGGACATAGGATCCATCGAGTTGCTTTTGAAGAAGCCGCCTGCTTTGAAAATTACCGATGAAGTTTGGTTGAAGCTGTGTACTGACGATACTCGAGGTTTAAGCGTGCGCCGTACCCACAATGTGCTTCGCCCATGGGAAAGACACTGTATTGTAAAGCATGGTTGTGAACATCAAGTAAAAAATTGTCCATTGCCTTCTGAATTCCGGTTGCTCTATAATGGGACACTGAAAGTTCATAAGGAGAAGAAAAGGGATCTACTGGACATGACGAAATATATGGAACCAAAATACAGGCAGTTTTATGAAAACCTGCAGTGCGGCAACTGACTACAATGCACTAAATTTGAGCCTAAACTTGATAAACTAATGTTGTATTTTTTTTTTAAATCAAGCAATTCAGTTTACAATAGATATTATTTAGTATCTTGTTTTAAATCTCTTACTTACTATTTTTGGATTCTAGATACCCTATATTTACAGCAGAGCACTGGCTGATCTGGAATAAGACTGTCTATCCATTACCATACAATGTTATTCCATTTTAAAACTTACTAATTTTCCAAAAATCTGTGCTTAGCGCAATTTAAAAAACCAGAAATTAGTATTTTCCACAGTCTGTATGCACAAACAATACATATCTGCTATTACATTATTATATCGTATTAATTCTCTGGAACTAACAGTTTTTGTCAATTTCCCAACAACTGCAAAATGTGCCATACAGCGTTATTCGTGCGCACGCTTCATATAACCAATTAAAAACATGAATCAGATAATAGTAATCATCTCAGGAGGTATCCATCAGAAATTGTAAGGCTTGTGCAAACTACATTATATCCCTGTTTTTTATCTTTTTAAATTCAGTGAGGTGTGCATTCAAAATTATGGTACGTTTGCTTCCAACGTGTCCTTTCATCAATGGCAGTATTTTTAAATTAATAGTGGATGTCATCATTGTGGTTCAGCTGAACATTTGCTTTCGTGTAAAACAGAGTTCCATAGAACCGTTCACATGAGGCAGAAAGTAAATTTTGAAGGAATGTTAACTATTCCCATCTATAAAGACAACTTGTAGCACTTACTCCTTCAATTTATTTTGAACAATGTACTAGTCTCTTTTCTTGGTAATAATGGTTATTTTAAAAGACAAGTATGCCCTTAAGAACCAGTTACGTGGCGCATGCTGTGACTATACCAGTAACTTTGTGATTTTCTTGTTAGTAACATTACTAAACCAATAATAAACCAAAACCCGTCGAGTTACCTCTTCACAGTGTGAGATATGTAATGTCCCCTATTACGATTGTTATCTGAGTAAATGTCCATCAAATTATTGCTATTTAATTTCTGTAACAATACGTTATAGAAAGAAACCACGTCTACATTTTCGTAATACTTGATACGTACATTGTTTGAAAGGAACCACGTGGTAAACAAGTGTCTGTAGACCATATAAATGTTTAGTAACCACGTTGGTGCCGTCTGTAAGCATTAATTTAATTTCACATCTAATTAACGCCTGCTGTGTGCAGATTGTTACCAGAAATTGGAAGCAGAAGGGGACGCTAGGCTGTACAAAAATGTAACTCCCTATTCTGATGCCACGGAAACTTCCTGTGAGTGAGACAAGGTTTTAGCCAGTTAACTGATGAGTTACTGATTTTATAATTGCTAATGGCAGGCTGAAGAGCACTAAGGCTTTAGTCAAATCACACAAGGTATTTAGAGAAAAACAAATTCTGTTTCATCGCTCTAAGATATTCACAAATACAAAGATTGGAATATTCGTCTGAAAACCAAAGTATTTTTATTCGTAATTGCAAAACATTCAATACATTTGATTGTATGAATTAATTATTTTAATAATTTGAGGTTCTCCACATTTGTAACATCCAAATTGAGTTCCCTGGGATTTTGTGTGTGGTGCCTTTTTCGAAAGAGTTCATATGATGGTGTATTTCATTTTGATAAGACAAATACCGTGGTGAAGTGTTGCATTAAAACATGAGTGAAATCCATGTATTGCCTCTATTTCCCCAGAGTTAGTTTTCGGCTGTGTACTGCCATATCATGTGATGCTTATTTCTGGAAGGCAGGAGGGTTTTGTTGAGTTACCCAGTGGTTACACACAGGCGACTCATAACTTTCATGTAAAATATTGGGAGTTAGTTGTTCTAGGACATACATTGCAAGTCTAATGTCAGTGACATTTGAGCATCTCATGTGCCTGCTCAGTGTGTGTCATATACCGTCTGCCTCGTCTGATGCACTATCGCAACTTCCTCCCTGTGCCAACCTATTACCTTCAGAGTAGAACTAGTTATCTCATGTTCAATCTTCAAAATTCATACACGACTGTACTCAGGACGAAAAATGTTAGAAATACTTTCCTTATGTTTGATTGTAGTAGACATCTTCGGTGGAGGAAAGCCAACTTTCCCTCTGCAAGTCTGCCTCTTAAATCCGCATTACTTTGTCCTTCATCCGTAATTTTGCTTTCAAGGAAGCAAAATTCCTTCACTTCCTCTATTTTGTGATCGCAGACTTTGACGTTGAGTTTAAAGCTAATCTCATTTCTGGTATTCTTCATTACGTTCATATTTCATTTGTTTACACTCAGTACATATCTGCATTCATTTGACCCCCCCATTCCATACCACAGACCTTGTAATTCTTCCTGATCTTCACTGACATGTTTTCAATTAATCTTCTCCATGGCACTTTATAACAATTAATGTTAATCCAACTCCTGCAATTGTCTTTTATTTTCATTACGGTTTCCTAAATGTACAGATTAGACAGCGGGGGAGAAACACCGTTTCATTACCTTACACCCTCATTATCCGACATCTTTTCTCATAGTCTTCCGTTCTTATAGCTTATTTTTCGTTCCCATACATGTTATATGTTACCCAAATTTCCGAGTATTTCTAACCATTTTACGCTGTAGAACGCTTTTTCGACGTCGAAGAATTCTATGCAAGTATACTGATTCTTCTTAACTCTTGCATACATTACCAACTGGAATTTTGCAGTTGTCTTTTGCGTTCTGTCGTGTTTCCTATGCACCGACGCTACATCTGTTCTCCTGAACGGAGCTTTGTATGTGGACCACAGTCTCTTCCAGCCCCTCACCCTCCCACCGACGCAAGACTCTTAAGCTCAACAGCGAGGTGATACACTCCTGGAAATGGAAAAAAGAACACATTGACACCGGTGTGTCAGACCCACCATACTTGCTCCGGACACTGCGAGAGGGCTGTACAAGCAATGATCACACGCACGGCACAGCGGACACACCAGGAACCGCGGTGTTGGCCGTCGAATGGCGCTAGCTGCGCAGCATTTGTGCACCGCCGCCGTCAGTGTCAGCCAGTTTGCCGTGGCATACGGAGCTCCATCGCAGTCTTTAACACTGGTAGCATGCCGCGACAGCGTGGACGTGAACCGTATGTGCAGTTGACGGACTTTGAGCGAGGGCGTATAGTGGGCATGCGGGAGGCCGGGTGGACGTACCGCCGAATTGCTCAACACGTGGGGCGTGAGGTCTCCACAGTACATCGATGTTGTCGCCAGTGGTCGGCGGAAGGTGCACGTGCCCGTCGACCTGGGACCGGACCGCAGCGACGCACGGATGCACGCCAAGACCGTAGGATCCTACGCAGTGCCGTAGGGGACCGCACCGCCACTTCCCAGCGAATTAGGGACACTGTTGCTCCTGGGGTATCGGCGAGGACCATTCGCAACCGTCTCCGTGAAGCTGGGCTACGGTCCCGCACACCGTTAGGCCGTCTTCCGCTCACGCCCCAACATCGTGCAGCCCGCCTCCAGTGGTGTCGCGACAGGCGTGAATGGAGGGACGAATGGAGACGTGTCGTCTTCAGCGATGAGAGTCGCTTCTGCCTTGGTGCCAATGATGGGCGTATGCGTGTTTGGCGCCGTGCAGGTGAGCGCCACAATCAGGACTGCATACGACCGAGGCACACAGGGCCAACACCCGGCATCATGGTGTGGGGAGCGATCTCCTACACTGGCCGTACACCACTGGTGATCGTCGAGGGGACACTGAATAGTGCACGGTACATCCAAACCGTCATCGCACCCATCGTTCTACCATTCCTAGACCGGCAAGGGAACTTGCTGTTCCAACAGGACAATGCACGTCCGCATGTATCCCGTGCCACCCAACGTGCTGTAGAAGGTGTAAGTCAACTACCCTGGCCAGCAAGATCTCCGGATCTGTCCCCCATTGAGCATGTTTGGGACTGGATGAAGCGTCGTCTCACGCGGTCTGCACGTCCAGCACGAACGCTGGTCCAACTGAGGCGCCAGGTGGAAATGGCATGGCAAGCTGTTCCACAGGACTACATCCAGCATCTCTACGATCGTCTCCATGGGAGAATAGCAGCCTGCATTGCTGCGAAAGGTGGATATACACTGTACTAGTGCCGACATTGTGGATGCTCTGTTGCCTGTGTCTATGTGCCTGTGGTTCTGTCAGTGTGATCATGTGATGTATCTGACCCCAGGAATGTGTCAATAAAGTTTCCCCTTCCTGGGACAATGAATTCACGGTGTTCTTATTTCAATTTCCAGGAGTGTATATACAGGGGGATGGCACACTGTAATACTTGAGAATCGGGGCAATCCTCTTGGCTCCCAGATCTGTCCTTTCGTTCCTCGCAATTCCGAACTGTCCTGGTACCCAGCAAAAACACACCTAAATTCCCAGTCGTTGTAAATGGAGCAGGGAATAGCTTCCTTGATGAATACTAACGTTTCACAGAGTGAAGGGCACTTAGAGAATCGGAAGAGACAAGAAATTTATCACTGGAAGAATGTCTCACCTACTCCAATGACCCCAAGGTCGCATAAAATTCTGCATCAAAGACAGTAAACGCTTAAGGCAGTCTTATCTTGAGGACAAGATCTGACAAAACAACAGAGCAACCAGCAGAATCCCCTTGTAGCGATCCATGCATTAAAAACCGCTATATTGTTGTGGTGCCCAGGTAAAATGTCAGAAAATATGTCATTAAAAACGGAACCAGGAGTGTAATCTCTCTTGTAGTGCCCCAAATCTAAAATCATTCTGGGTCACTTCAGTAACCAGGGCAGCAGGCAGTTAAAACCCTGGATTTGGGGCACTGCTGGCTCTGCACTGAGAGACCCCAGCACTTGGTGCATGTGGATCCCAAATGGCACTGTGGCTCTTAAACGGTTGGAAATAAGAGGGATGAGCAACATTATAGTGTGTGGGTGAAGTTGTAGCAGTGAGGAACTTGCACACCTGATGCACTAGGAGGAGCTGCTGGTGGACGATAAGTGGTGATTCCCGAGCCTCAAGACATAGGCTTGGTATGGGACTGGTCCTATAGCGACCTATGGCCAACTGGAGTCCCTCAAGGTGGACAGTGTCAATTCTCTTCAAATCAGAAGGCCTCGCCAAAGCATAAGCCATGCACCCATAGTCCAGCCATGAACGCATAAAAGCTGCATAAAACTTCAATGCTCAGACACACATTGCTGCAGCTCAAAGCAAGTTCTTTAGCTGTCAGAATCTACATTCCTAAATCGGTAGCTAGGCACTACAGTCTCTCCCAGGAATGCTGGTCCCCATGTGCCGCAATGCCAGTTTCCTTGAGCATCAGCTCTCATTTCTTTTTTTTTTTTTTGGTCATCAGCCTACTGACTGGTTTGATGCGGCCCGCCACGAATTCCTTTCCTGTGCTAACCTCTTCATCTCACATTAGCTCTTGCAACCTACGTACTCAATTATTTGCTTGACTTATTCCAGTCTCTGTCTTCCTCTACAGTTTTTGCCCTCTACAACTCCCTCTAGCACCATGGAAGTCATTCCCTCATGTCTTAGAAGATGTCCTATCATCCTGTCCCTTCTCCTTATCAGTGTTTTCCACATATTCATTTCCTCTCCGATTCTGCGTAGAACCTCCTCATTCCTTACCTTATCAGTCCACCTAATTTTCAACATTCGTCTATAGCACCACATCTCAAGTGCTTCGATTCTCTTCTGTTACGGTTTTCCCACGGTCCATGTTTCACTACCATGCAATGCTGTACTCCAGACGTACATCCTCAGAAATTTCTTCCTCAAATTGAGGCCGGTATTTGATATTAGTAGACTTCTCTTGGCCAGAAATGCCTTTTTTTGCCATAGCGAGTCTGCTTTTGATGTCCTCCTTGCTCCGTCCGTCATTGGTTATTTTACTGCCTAGGTAGCAGAATTCCTTAACTTCATTGACTTCGTGACCATCAATCCTGATGTTAAGTTTCTTGCTGTTCTCATTTCTACTACTTCTCATTACCTTCGTCTTTCTCCGATTTACTCTCAAACCATACTGTGTACTGATTAGACTGTTCATTCCGTTCAGCATATCATTTAATTCTTCTTCACTTTCACTCAGGATAGGAATGTCATCAGCGAATCGTATCCTTGATATCCTTTCACCTTGTATTTTAATTCCACTCCTGAACCTTTCTTTTATTTCTATCATTGCTTCCTCGATGTACAGATTGAAGAGTAGGGGCGAAAGGCTGCAGCCTTGTCTTACACCCTTCTTAATACGAGCACTTCGTTCTTGATCGTCCACTCTTATTATTAACTCTTGGTTGTTGTACATATTGTATATGACCTGTCTCTCCGTATAGCTTACCCCTACTTTTTTCAGAATCTCGAACAGCTTGCACCATTTTATATTATCTAACGCTTTTTCCAGGTCGACAAATCCTATGAAAGTGTCTTGATTTTTCTGTAGCCTTGCTTCCATTATTAGCCGTAACGTCAGAATTACCTCTCTCGTCCCTTTACTTTCCCTAAAGCCAAACTGATCGTCACCTAGCGCATTCTCAATTTTCTTTTCCATTCTTCTGTATATTATTCTTGTAAGCAGCTTCGATGCATGAGCTAGTAAGCTGATTGTGCGATAATTCTCGCACTTGTCAGCTGTTGCCGTCTTCGGAATTGTGTGGATGATGCTTTTCCGAAAGTCAGATGGTATGTCGCCAGACTCATATATTCTACACACCAACGTGAATAGCCGTTTTGTTGCCACTTCCCCCAATGATTTTAGAAATTTTGATGGAATGTTATCTATCCGTTATGCCTTATTTGACCGTAAGTCCTCCAAAGCTCTTTTAAATTCCGATTCTAATACTGGATCCCCTATCTCTTCTAAATCGACTCCTGTTTCTTCTTCTATTACATCAGACAAATCTTCACCCTCATAGAGGCTTTCAATGTATTCTTTCCACCTATCTGCTCTCTCCTCTGCATTTAACAGTGGAATTCCCGTTGCACTCTTAATGTTACCACAGTTGCTTTTAATGTCACCAAAGGTTGTTTTGACTTTCCTCTATGCTGAGTCTGTCCTTCCGACATTCATATCCTTTTCGATGTCTTCACATTTTTCCTACAGCCATTTCGTCTTAGCTTCCCTGCACTTCCTATTTATTACACTCCTCAGCGACTTGTATTTCAGTATTCCTGATTTTCCCGGAATATGTTTGTACTTTCTCCTTTCATCAATCAACTGAAGTATTTCTTCTGTTACCCATGGTTTCTTCGCAACTACCTTCTTTGTACCTATGTTTTCCTTCCCAACTTCTGTGATGGCCCTTTTTAGAGATGTCCATTCCTCTTCAACTGTACTGCCTACTGCGCTATTTCTTATTGCTGTATCTATAGCGTTAGAGAACTTCAAACGTATCTCGTCATTCCTTAGTACTTCCGTATCCCACTTCTTTGCGTCTTGATTCTTCCTGACTAATGTCTTGAACTTTAGCCTACTCTTCATCACTACTATATTGTGATCTGAGTCTCCTGGGTACGCCTTACAATCCAGTATCTGATATCGGAATCTCTGTCTGACCATGATGTAATCTAATTGAAATCTTCCCGTATCTCCCGGCCTTTTCCAAGTATACCTCCTCCTCTTGTGATTCTTGAACAGGGTATTCGCTATTACTAGTTGAAACTTGTTACAGAACTCAATTAGTCTTTCTCCTCTTTCATTCCTCGTCCCAAGCCCATAATCTCCTGTAACCTTTTCTTCTACTCCTTCCCCTACAACTGCATTCCAGTCGCCCATGACTATTAGATTTTCGTCCTTTACATACTGCAAAAAAAAAAAAAAAAAAAAAAAGAAATGGTTCAAATGGCTCTGAGCACTATTTGACTTAACAGCTATGGTCATCAGTCCCCTAGAACTTAGAACTACTTAAACCTAACTAACCTAAGGACATCACACAACACCCAGCCATCACGAGGCAGAGAAAATCCCTGACCCCGCCGGGAATCGAACCCGGGAATCCGGGCGTGGGAAGCGAGAACGCTACCGCACGACCACGAGATGCGGGCTTACATACTGCATTACCCTTTCAATATCCTCATACACTTTTTCTATCTGTTCATCTTCAGCTTGTGACGTCTGCATGTATACCTGAACTATCGTTGTCGGTGTTGGTCTGCTGCGATTCTGATTAGAACATCCCGGTCACTGAACTGTTCACAGTAACACATCCTCTGCCCTACCTTCCTATTCATAACGAATCCTACACCTGTTATACCATTTTCTGCTGCTGTTGATATTACCCGATACTCATCTGACCAGAAATCCTTGTCTTCCTTCCACTTCATTTCACTGACCCCTACTATATCTAGATTGAGCCTTTGCATTTCCCTTTTCAGATTTTCTGGTTTCCCTACCACGTTCAAGCTTCTGACATTCCACGCCCCGACTCGTAGAACGTTATCCTTTCGTTGATTATTCAATCTCTTTCTCATGGTAACCTCCCCCTTGGCAGTCCCCTCCCGGAGATCCGAATGGGGGACTATTCCGGAATCTTTTGCCAATGGAGAGATCATCATGACACTTCTTCAATTACAGGCCACATGTCCTGTGGATACACGTTAAGTGTCTTTAATGCAGTGGTTTCCATTGCCTTCTGCATCCTCATGTCGTTGATCATTGCCGATTCTTCCGCCTTTAGGGGCAATTTCCCACCCCTAGGACAAGAGAGTGCCCTGAACCTCTATCCGCTCCTCTGCCCTGTTTGACAAGGCCATTGGCAGAATGAGGATGACTTATTATGCCGGAAGTCTTCGGCCGCCAATGTTGATTATTTATCAAAATACCGAAGACGTTTTGATTATGAATCAAAGACGCTACCCCTAGACCACGGGTCCTCCTCATGTTCATCTGGACATGATTTCAGCTCACACTCCTGATGGAAACCTCCAGCAGAATCTCCTGAACCTCAAAGATCCATTTCTCATCAACTTCCTGTCATTCGGGCTTCTGAGCAGTCTGCGATGGCAGCAACTTTTATCAAAGACCCAACTCTGGTATTTTCCACCTATTCCGAATTGGAAACTTTACCACATTGGTTGTTGCCCCAAGTCTGGAAAAGTCCCCGATGCCATTTTCACAAGGCGAACTGTGTTACTAGGAATTAGTGTGCCCACAAAGCTGAAATCTGCCACACCTCCACTTCTATATCTATGGACTTGTGACTGGGTGATGCCAGGGAATATTCTTCCCAACCATATTTTACAGAAGTGACACCGGTAGAGGCTATCCTCCTGCAGTCAACTCAGTTGCTGTCTATACAAGTCAAGTTGACACTGGGTCATCAGCTACAGTAATCGACTGGGCTACACAAGCCATTAAGTCTCCTCCAGGCACCCCTTCACAACAAAGTTATGTACTTTTAGTAACAACACCATTTCTGTTACAAGAAGTATCTGTTACAGGATATTTGCATAGCAGATGCTACTGTGGTGCACAGTAACTCCAGCTGGGATTCTGATAGTTGTGGCCCCTGGGGTCTCTAAACTGTCCAGCCTAGACCCATTCCATGCCTTGGGGCTTGAGATCTGCACCACCTCTGATACAGTCCAAGCCCTGGGCCTCTCCCTACACACCAACATCTGAGTCAAATTAGGACCAGTGTTTTGCCAGTGAGCATTCTGGGGTTCCAGTCACATATATCCCTTACACCTACTGCAGCTGCACATTTGTTTAAGGCCTGTAGCGTTGAGTTTGCATACCAGGATAAGGTTCAACAGGACTTGCAATACCTTCAGGATGAGAGCGTCCTCATCCCAGTAACACATGGCCAATGGGCCCTTCCATTTTGACTGTGGAGAAATCATCATGCACTGTGAATGCCCACTCCCAAGCTTCAGGACACTGTTTCCATCTCGCTGGATCTATGGTATTTGCCAAAAATGACCTTCATGATGGTTAGCTCCACCTCGCACTGCATAACAGCTCCCAGGAGATTGTAATCATAACTACCATAACCACTCCTTTTGGATTGCTCCAATATACACAGCTTCCGTTTGGCATAGCCAGTGTTACATCAAATTTTTGGAGGTACTATGAGCAAATCTTAAAGGACATCTCAGGGATCATTAGCTACCTTGATGATTTTCTGGTTGTTGGAAAGAATACAGCTGATGTTGCTCTTCTCCACATCCACAGAAGCTTACCTTCGTTGTAATCTTGGCAAATGTTCATTTTTTGTCCACCAGGTCGAATAATTAGGACACATCCTCAAGACATCAGGCATGTGTCTTATACCACATTGTGTGCCTGCCGTCCAAAATTTTCTGGCCTCGATAGATGCATCCCAGCTGAAGTCTGTCTTAAGTCAGCAGAACTGCTATCGACCATTCATGCCCCATGCTTCAGCGATTGTGGCACCACTCGCTCTGTAACAGAGTTCCCTGGAAGTGGCCACCCTAATGTAATAAGGCGTTCCAAAACCTGAAGATCTACTTGTCTCATGGCTTACAATCCAATGAAACAATTGGTATTAGTGGCTGATGCTGACTAGCACAATTTGTCCCATATTGAGAATGGCGTGGAGCGACCCACTGCATTTGTATCCAAGACACTTACAGCAGGATAGAGGAACTACAACCACATAGAACAGGAGGCTGTGGTCCTCATCTTTGGCAGCAAACGCTTCCATGACTACATCTATAGCCGCTGGTTCACACTCATGACAGATCATAAACCTCTAATGCGTCTCTTCAGGTATTCATCATCAATATCTACCTAACAATACCAACTCACATAGTGCACCAGTTGCCACTGTGGGCTCTGTTTCTCTCAGGATATGCCTGTTGTAGCCAATATCACCCTAACGCCACCCATGCCAATGCCAATATCCTATCGCAATTAAAAGTCAGTCAGAACCCAGAATTTCATGAAGATCCAGAAGTCTGTTTTCATGAGGACAGTGAGACTGCCATCATCAAAGGCCCATCTTCCAATTGGTGCACGCCTTGTGGGATAACACACGGTGACAGGCTGTGTCCTCCAGGAGGTTTTGCATTATACAACAGAAGGATGGCCTGCAGCAAAGTAATGTCTCATGTACCCAGACCTCCAAGCCTTCTGTAACACACAGCAAAAGTTATTATCCTTGCATCGCATTGTGCTGATAAAGGTCGTGATGGGCCGCGCTCTGGTGCTCATTCCCAGAACCCTATGGCATAAAGATCTTTGGCATCTCCATGATGGTCATTGTGATGTCATTTGGTCTCTCCTAGCAATGCATCCACTGGAAGGGTATGGAGACACTTAATGCAAGGATGATGAAAAAGTGCCTTGCATGTCAAAACAAGCGAGCTATGCCCCCCTGTCAGTATTTTCCATGGCCTCCTATGGTGACTCATTGGTCCTTTCTTCATTTTGACTTTTCTGGCCCATTCCTTGGATCAGTGTTTCTTCTGCCCCATACCTTCTTGGATCAATGGACGGTGTAGGTTTTCTTTGCAGGATCCAATGCAGGTGTGAACAGCTTACCTTTATTCTCCATTTGATTGGGCAGGCAATGTTTGAATTCCAGCTGTTGCGAAGAGGCCATTGCTGCTGGCATATCCATGAAGTATTGCCCCATCATGGATGCAAACCACTGATGGGTATCATAACTCCTTCTTCCACTGCAGACGCCTGTAAAGCGACTCTCTTTGCGCCCTCAGCCATTTCCCCACCCAAAACCTCATGTGGCCAGCAGCAATTCGTCATGGCTCTCATCACGAATAAAAGTGGATCCAGTCCCCCGCCCCCCTTCTCCCAGAATGGTGAATGCTCCAACACGGTCGAGGCCTCCAGGGCCGGCTGTTGCCTAGTTTCACTGGTGGGGGAGAAGGGCAGGCAGTGGCTGCATGAATTATGGTTGTAACGTGTAAGCCACAGAATGCAACACTCATGCAGTCCATAGCAGCCTGCAAGATTTTCAGAAGGCGCACCAAGAGCTACAGACCAACATATATCTCGCCAAGTAACAGTAAAAGGTCGCTGCCCTTATCGCCAGACCATGCCTTTATCCAGTCACGAGTTAGAACGGGACAGCACGGTTCTTCGTGGAGAATAACTATTTAAGGAAACCCAGTGATCACTGTGGACAGTACCCATCGACGGGAGTTACCCGATTCATGCTAGTGTCTATACGCCATCGATGATGACAGTGTAGCGGGGAGAAATAGGATTCTGATTTGGAAAACAGCTCTCACCGAGTATTGGTCATTTCAATGTTTAGTTCTGGCTCCAGGGAGTTACGTGGAGCAAAATCCACAGAACTGTATTTTGTTCGGAAACGCATAGGAGGTTTAGTCAGTTTGTAATGATAAATAGTGACAAACAGTTGATATGCCCTCTGAACGGACACAAAGAAACAAAGAACCTATTTTGCTTCAACTGGGACACTCAATAACGAAAAATGTATGGATTTTGCAGAAATTATCAGCTAAAGGGTAGTTCTGTAGTATGAATTCATAAACCCCACAGGAATTCCCCTACATAGATGCAGCACAGTCATAGACTTAACGGCGGAAACACGAGACATCAGGACTAAATTTTATCGGGAGATGCTTTACAATGGCACGAAAGTTACCCATGAACTTGTCATCTTGTTTGTCAAGTTCAGTAGGATCTAAGTCATTAAGGGGGCCTTAATGCAATCGCCTGACATCCACAGATATTCACCACATCGATGATAGGGTCTAGTCCTTTTCTATTTCTTCCCCACCAGCTTCGCCAACCCTTGGTCCTGGTGATGTTTCATATCTTTTGCCTTGTTCATCATCATGTGAACAAAATTTTGACCATGGATTAGAATAACTATATAGTAAGTATTGCACGCCTGGATGTTGAAATATTGAAGATCATGCTTCCACACCAGAAACTTGGAGTTTTCCAGGGCTGCAACATTTTGATTACTACCTTTACCAGACTTGTCATAGCGAAAAACAAACAGTACTTACAGAAGGCACCGTCCTCTTTGGCAGAGTATACTAAATAATGTTGAATGTACGATATTGGCAAATTTGCGAAGCGAGGGGAAATCTATAAATTGCATTAGGCACAGAAAAGGTTTGGAATTGTTGTAGCTTCATGTGGTAATCAAATTTTTTGATACTTAGCGAACAAATACGCATAGTTACAGCCCGATCGTGTATTGTCTCCACGCAGCCAAACATAACCATTTCCAGTCAATGATCGGCTCAATTGGACCAGAGGACCCAGTCCACTCCATGTAAACACAGTCCACACCAGTATGAAGCTAGCACCAGCTTGCACTGTGTCTTTTTGACTTTGTCGGGGTCTGCACCATCCTCGAACTCTACAATCAGATCTTACCAACTTTAATCGGGACTCATCCAATCAGACCACCGTCTTCCAGTCGTCTAGGGTCCAACCAATGTGATCACGAGCACAGGAGAGGGGCTACAGGGGAAGTCGTGCTTTATGCAAATGCACTTACGTTGGTCACCTGCTGTCATAGCCCATTAACGTAATTTCGCTGCACTGTCCTAAGAGGTGCGTTTATCGTATATCTCACATTGATTTTTGCGGTTGTTTCGCGTAGTGTTCCTCGCCTCTTAGCACTGATAAACGCCGCTGCTCTCGGCCTCTAAATGAACGCCGTCGGCCACTGCCTTGTTTGTGGTAGGTTCTCTCAGCATACTCCTGACGCTGTGGATCTCCAAATGTTGAATTGTCTAACGATTTCCGAAATTGAATGTCACATTTGTCTCCCTCCTCCTTCTAATCAGCGTTCAAAGTTTATTAATTCCCGTCGTGCGGCTATAATCAAGCTGGAAACCTTTTCATGTGAATCACCTAAATACAACAGACAGCTCAGCCAATAAACTGTCGTTTGATACCTCGTGTATGCCGGACTACCGCCATATGTGAAAGTGCATACCGCTATCCCATGATTTTGCCACCTCTGTGTGGATGTAGCAGCTGGCATCTCTCGTAGTTTGATTCTCGAACTTCAACCGTGGACTTCCTCTGGTATTTTTCTGATATTGTACCTAAACAGATAATCAACAAACCCCTTCTAGCCAGCATTATTTTATTGATTTCGTTGTTTGTTATCTTATTAGTCCCTTTGACTTTTCACGGTGTGCCTTTAACAACACATTTCAAAAGTATTCCGTTTTTCAGTTCCTTATATCACAGAGTCCAGATCTCACATTTACAATATGCAAAACACTACAAACACGCTTTTGGAAGCATTTTTCTGGTGTGTTAGCAGTCAGTTTTAGAGGCTAACATCTTTTTTCTAGGTTTTGTTCTGATTCTTACTTTTTCCTCGCTTCTTACTCCTCCAGCGATTTTATTTCCTAAATCAACAACAAAGTGTCAGAGTACGTGGCCATCCACGACAGGTACTCGGACGCTGATTTGTCGTCGTTTTGTCACAAACCATCGGTAATACAGTTTCGTCATGACTTTGTCCACTTCAATTTAAGGTGGAATCTAAGATGTGCTGAATCAAATTGTGCCGTTAAGGATATGTGAGTATTCACGTGACTCATTATTTTGATACAGGAAGAATGTCGTTTTGTTGTACTGACTTGTGAAGAACAATATTTCTACTAGGAGTACTATGTGGGTCGTTTTTGACCCACGACGGAATTTCGAGGCTGTTACCCGCCTCTATAATCATCGCAAGACCAAACGCTCCCGTGACTTTTCATCATTTATGGGGTTGTACAACTTACCACAATTTCATCCCCCCTAGCTCACTCACCTAGAAGTATGAAAAATATATCTGTTATACCAGTAGTACGATGTGGGTCATTTTTGATCCATAGCTATTTAACGCACAGTTTGATATCAGTAATACCGGGTTTCTTTCACTAAATATGATTTGGGCACGCCTCGACGTTATTCACGAGCTGTTAGGGTATATTATACTTTGGGCCAAAAAGAACGTTAAATACGAAGTATTCGGTTGTCGAATGATACTTTATATCAGCGAGGCTTTCCGTTTTCTATTGACTGGCGACATGCAGACCTACGTGAAGTAACATTGCAAAACTACAGAATAACATGTGACATATTATACTTCATTATTTTCATCGTGGCAGTGACAGTATAACAGAGGTAGTGGCGGAGGACATCCGTTGCCATATGTAATTTTATTTATGTTCGAAACAGGCTTATGTCTATTGAAACCATTTTATTGGTCTTGACACAGCTGCTGGTCTAAGAGATTAGTCATTTATTTGTGTGTATGACTTCTGAAGAAGGCTATATTATTATAGCAGAAACCATGGTTCAGATTTAAAAGAGACAAAATTTAGTGCAACTGTGGGCTGTTTTTCATTCGAGACAACATATTATACAGTGCAGAATCCCACCGCCCCCTCCTACACTATGGAGCACTGCTAACAGTTCTCTTAGACTACAGCAGATGTCAGTCGCGTCGCCCTTATGGAACGTCACGACTGACAGCTTCTTCACCTCCATTAAACAGGCAGATGCGCGCTGAAGTGGAGACGACACACTGTATACAACACACTCACAAGTCAGGCGACCATCTTCTCACAGCTTACGATGGGAAAACGTAAAAGATATCCGCATCCTGAGTAACATGCATGCTAGATGTCAGAAGAATGAGAATACTGAGAAGTAACTTCCAGAAACAGTGAAGTTTTATAATGACACTAAGGATGGATTCGATGTTTTTGACCAAATCGCTTGATGCTACAGTCTCGGAGTTGTTACACAACGATGCCCTGTACGTGTCTTTTCCTTGACCTCGCCATGATTAACGCTCGCACAATTTTTAAGTTACGTACCTCTGAGAAGATTTCACTTCGGGACCTTATCCTCAGAGTAGCAGATGACCTCGCTGCCTCTTACACACTGCAGACAAAAGTCAGTCTCCCCTTACAGCCACTCGATACTGCCAGTGGCCAACAAGGAATTAGAAGGTCTTCTCAAATTCAGGTTTCCTGCAGACAACAAAACAACAGAGGGAAATAAAACGTCAACTGCAACAAGTATGTGTGCAAAAGTTGACGAGCAAAAACTCTTGTCGGCTTTCTGAATCCCAGTTTAGGCAATTATGTCACGTCCTTGTTCTCAAATATACTTAAATGTTTATAATTATAGGCTGAAGTTATTTGTTCTTATGTTTTATTTCCTTCATTGAAATAACCACAAAAAATGAAGAGCATTTTAGTCACCTACTGCTTTTTAGAATCTTTCACAAATATTTGGTACTTTTCGTATTCTTCTATAAAAGGAAAAATACTATTAATACTCACATAAACAATTTGTTTTTGTTCTGTTTCAATCTTTTTATAAAGATAAACATTACAACATTGCTTTACCAAATTTACGAAAGATTGTGGAATTTCTTCTGTAACATTTAAATAAAAAGATGTTTACTTAGAGAAAATTTATATTTGACCGTGTACTATTCATTTTAGAGACGTATTGTCAACATGGAGACACTTAAAATACCACCCAAACAGGAACAAAATGGTGGTTTTCTACTGCAGGTCAAAAATGACCCACATGGTACTACCAGGGGTATGGCGAAGTCTGGTTCTTTTAGTGTTAGGAAGTGATGGTTGACGCAGATCGACTTGTGGCTCAAGCATGTTCTCACATGGAGGGTGCTGTGCAAGGGGGAAGGTCTACACAGTGACGCTGTGTTTCAGAATCGCCCACAGCAGAACAGGTCCAGGAGGGGACAGGGGCTGTAGCTGTGGACCTGGGCACCCTGCTGGACGCTGGAGGCAGCGCCGTGGTGACTCTGGGGGCGGGCGACACCCGTCTGGCAGCGCACAGGGCCGTCCAGGCCGCCAGGAGTCCCGTGTTCGCCGCTGTTTTCAGCCACGGCACGCTGGTGGCCGCAGTCCCAGACGTGGGGGGCCCGTTGCTGCGCCACCTCGTGGCCTACATGTATACCCTGCAGCCCCGCAGCTGGCCAGAATGGCCCCCCAGCTGCTGGTCGCGGCTGATAAGTACGGCTTGTCAGGCCTGAAGGCACAGTGCGTGCAGCAGTTGGCCGCACAGCTGTCTGTTGAGACTGCGGTGGCCACAGCTGTGCTCGCTATTCGGAACTCCTGTATCAGCCTTAAGAAGGCCGCCGCCGCCTTCATAAAGACTCATATTTTGCACGTGATGGCCACGAAGGGCTGGGAAGATGCGCTACATTGTCAGCCTGAAGATCTGATTGAAGTGCTCAGGCTGCTGTCTGAGCCACCAGCAGAAACCAGGTAAATACAAGAGAAGCTACATGTCTACGTTGTCCAGTCCTGTGTAGTTCTGTGTGTGTGCGTGTATTTCCAGCTCTTTTACGTGTATCTGTGCAGCAAAATACATCATCACTGACAGACATTTTCTGATATCTCGCGATGCTTTGATTGATTTCTCAGTTTAATGTTGTTGTTGTGGTCTTCAGTCCAGAGACTGGTTCGAAGGAGCTCTCCATGCTACTCTATCCTGTGCAAGCTTTTTCATCTCCCAGTACCTACTGCAACCAACATCCTTCTGAACCAGCTTAATACACTCCTGGAAATTGAAATAAGAACACCGTGAATTCATTGTCCCAGGAAGGGGAAACTTTATTGACACATTCCTGGGGTCAGATACATCACATGATCACACCGACAGAACCACAGGCACATAGACACAGGCAACAGAGCATGCACAATGTCGGCACTAGTACAGTGTATATCCATCTTTCGCAGCAATGCAGGCTGCTATTCTCCCATGGAGACGATCGTAGAGATGCTGGATGTAGTCCTGTGGAACGGCTTGCCATGCCATTTCCACCTGGCGCCTCAGTTGGACCAGCGTTCGTGCTGGACGTGCAGACCGCGTGAGACGACGCTTCATCCAGTCCCAAACATGCTCAATAGGGGACAGATCCGGAGATCTTGCTGGCCAGGGTAGTTGACTTACACCTTCTAGAGCACGTTGGGTGGCACGGGATACATGCGGACGTGCATTGTCCTGTTGGAACAGCAAGTTCCCTTGCCGGTCTAGGAATGGTAGAACGATGGGTTCGATGACGGTTTGGATGTACCGTGCACTATTCAGTGTCCCCTCGACGATCACCAGTGGTGTACGGCCAGTGTAGGAGATCGCTCCCCACACCATGATGCCGGGTGTTGGCCCTGTGTGCCTCGGTCGTATGGAGTCCTGATTGTGGCGCTCACCTGCACGGCGTCAAACACGCATACGACCACCATTGGCACCAAGGCAGAAGCGACTCTCATCGCTGAAGACGACACGTCTCCATTCGTCCCTCCATTCACGCCTGTCGCGACACCACTGGAGGCGGGCTGCACGATGTTGGGGCGTGAGCGGAAGACGGCCTAACGGTGTGCGGGACCGTAGCCCAGCTTCATGGAGACGGTTGCGAATGGACCTCGCCGATATCCCAGGAGCAACAGTGTCCCTAATTTGCTGGGAAGTGGCGGTGCGGTCCCCTACGGCACTGCGTAGGATCCTACGGTCTTGGCGTGCATCCGTGCGTCGCTGCGGTCCGGTCCCAGGTCGACGGGCACGTGCACCTTCCGCCGACCACTGGCGACAACATCGATGTACTGTGGAGACCTCACGTCCTACATGTTGAGCAATTCGGCGACTCGTCCACCCGGCCACCCGCATGCCCACTATATGCCCTCGCTCAAAGTCCGTCAACTGCACATACGGTTCACGTACACGCTGTCGCGGCATGCTACCAGTGTTAAAGACTGCGATGGAGCTCCGTATGCCACGGCAAACTGGCTGAGACTGACGGCGGCGGTGCACAAATGCTGCGCAGCTAGCGCCATTCGACGCCCAACACCGCGGTTCCTGGTGTGTCCGCTGTGCCGTGCGTGTGATCATTGCTTGTACAGCCCTCTCGCAGTGTCCAGAGCAAGTATGGTGGGTCTGACACACCGGTGTCAATATGTTCTTTTTTCCATTTCCAGGAGTATATATTCATGTCTGGGTCTCTCTCCACAGTTTTAACCCCCCACGCTGCCCTGCAATACTAAATCAGTGATCCCTTGACGCCTCAGAATATGTCCAACCAACGGATCCCTTCCTTCAGTCATGTGCTACAAATTCCTCTTCTCCCCAATTCTATTCAGTATATCCTCATTATTTCTGTGATCTACCAATCTAATCTCCAGCATTTTTCTGTAGCACCACATTTCGAAAGCTTCTATTCTTTTCTTGCCTACACCATTCATCACCCATCTTTCACTTCCATACATGGCTGGCTACACTCCATACAAGTACGTTCAGAAAAGGCTTCCTGACGCTTGAATCTATACTCGATGTTAACAAATATCTCTTCTTCAGAAACGCTTTCCTTGCCGCTGCTGGTCTACATTTTATATGCCCTCTACTTCGACCATCATCAGCTACTTTGCTCCCCAAATAGCAAAACTCATCTACTACTTTAAGTTTGTCATTTCCTGATCTAATTCCCTCAGCATCACCTGATTTAATTGAACTGCATTTCATTATCCGCCTTTTGCTTTTGTTGATGTCCATCTTATATCCTCCTTTCAAGACACTGTCCTTTTCTTTCAACTGCTCTTCCAGGTCCTTTGCCGTCTGTGACAGAATTGCAATGTCGTCGCCAAACCTCAGAGTCTTTATTTCATCTCCATAGATTTTAATTCCTACTCTTAATTTTTCTTTTTTTTTTCCTTTACTGCTTGCTTTATATATAGACTGAATAACATCAGGGATACGCTACGGCCCTGTCTCAGTCCCTTCCCAAACACTGCTTTCCTGTCAAGCCTGACTATTGTTATAGCTGCCATCTGGTTTCTGTACTAATTGTAAATAGCCTTTCGCTCCCTCTATTTGACCCCTGCCACCTTCAAAATTTGAAAAAGAGTATTCCAGTCAACATTCTCAAAAGCTTTCTCTATGTCCGCTAATGTTACAAACGTAGGTTTACCTACCGTTAATCTATCTTATAAGTTGTAGGGTCAGTATTGCCTCACATCTTGCAACATTTCTATTGAATCCAAACTGGTCTTCCCCATGCTCGCTTTCTACCATTTCCATTCGTCTGTAAAGAATTCGTGTTTATTATTATTCTGCTGTTACTTGTTAAACTGATAGTTCAGTAATATTCACACCTGTTAGAATTAAAGAAGTACTAGATCCAACTGGGTTTATTACCGGATAGGTTAGGTTAAAAAATCATTGGAGAACTTAATTATTCGTAGATTTATAAATGGTTTTATCATTATTTGCGGCCATTAGATGTGCTGAACTGCATATGTGCAACAGCCTTATAGGTTCTGGTGTAAAGTATCTGAATAAGCGGTATATTGCTGTGAAGAGGGTAGGAGCTGTATCAGCAGTGGGGTGGACACAGTGATGTGCTGCTCACAACAGATGTACACCAGACACAACGATGTGTAGTGTCAGCAGCCATGGCAGCGACCTGCAGGCTTTATTCTGTGTGCTGTGCAATTCACCAAAATCTCTTTACTCAATATTACATATATTGTTGTCTGCTGTCTCTTCTGGTGTTCACAATGAGATACTTACAACCGACATATGCTGCATAAAGGAAGGATGGCGTTGATCAACAAGCGTGTAGTCTGGCGTTAACACCAGGAACTCTGCAGCGCAGTTCAAAGAGATCAGAAAAGAATTTAAAACTTTCCATCTCTGATGTTGTCATGACATAAAAATTAAACCTTGGAAAAAAATAGGTGCTGTACAGAAGACGGTCAGACTGATCGCTATTTCCACATCACTACTGCAGTTTGATTTCTATGTTTCTCCTTCACTTTCTACACTCCTGGAAATGGAAAAAGGAACACATTGACACCGGTGTGTCAGACCCACCATACTTGCTCCGGACACTGCGAGAGGGCTGTACAAGCAATGATCACACGCACGGCACAGCGGACACACCAGGACCCGCGGTGTTGGCCGTCGAATGGCGCTAGCTGCGCAGCATTTGTACACCGCCGCCGACAGTGTCAGCCAGTTTGCCGTGGCATACGGAGCTCCATCGCAGTCTTTAACACTGGTAGCATGCCGCGACAGCGTGGACGTGAACCGTATGTGCAGTTGACGGACTTTGAACGAGGGCGTATAGTGGGCATGCGGGAGGCCGGGTGGACGTACCGCCGAATTGCTCAACACGTGGGACGTGAGGTCTCCACAGTACATCGATGTTGTCGCCAGTGGTCGGCGGAAGGTGCACGTGCCCGTCGATCTGGGACCGGACCGCAGCGACGCACGGATGCACGCCAAGACCGTAGGATCCTACACAGTGCCGTAGGGGACCGCACCGCCACTTCCCAGCAAATTAGGGACACTGTTGCTCCTGGGGTATCGGCGAGGACCATTCGCAACCGTCTCCATGAAGCTGGGCTACGGTCCCGCACACCGTTAGGCCGTCTTCCGCTCACGCCCCAACATCGTGCAGCCCGCCTCCAGTGGTGTCGCGACAGGCGTGAATGGAGGGACGAATGGAGACGTGTCGTCTTCAGCGATGAGAGTCGCTTCTGCCTTGGTGCCAATGATGGTCGTATGCGTGTTTGGCGCCGTGCAGGTGAGCGCCACAATCAGGACTGCATACGACCGAGGCACACAGGGCCAACACCCGGCATCATGGTGTGGGGAGCGATCTCCTACACTGGCCGTACACCACTGGTGATCGTCGAGGGGACACTGAATAGTGCACGGTACATCCAAACCGTCATCGAACCCATCGTTCTACCATTCCTAGACCGGCAAGGGAACTTGCTGTTCCAACAGGACAATGCACGTCCGCATGTATCCCGTGCCACCCAACGTGCTCTAGAAGGTGTAAGTCAACTACCCTGGCCAGCAAGATCTCCGGATCTGTCCCCCATTGAGCATGTTTGGGACTGGATGAAGCGTCGTCTCACGCGGTCAGCACGTCCAGCACGAACGCTGGTCCAACTGAGGCGCCAGGTGGAAATGGCATGGCAAGCCGTTCCACAGGACTACATCCAGCATCTCTACGATCGTCTCCATGGGAGAATAGCAGCCTGCATTGCTGCGAAAGGTGGATATACACTGTACTAGTGCCGACATTGTGCATGCTCTGTTGCCTGTGTCTATGTGCCTGTGGTTCTGTGAGTGTGATCATGTGATGTATCTGACCCCAGGAATCTGTCAATAAAGTTTCCCCTTCCTGGGACAATGAATTCACGGTGTTCTTATTTCAATTTCCAGGAGTGTATGTTCATTTCTGAAATATACCTACGGTTCACAGAACAAACTTTGTTTATTCTCCCCAAGTAGTAGAGTGTTATTAGATACAGGTCTTAAGATGTGTGCTAGAATCCAAGAAGACGGGTGCGGTGCTGAATCGAATCATGAGGAAGACATCCGTTTCAGGACGTGACACAAGTACGTCTGCAGGAAGCTGTAGGTACTTACTCCTCAAACAGCCTGCGGCCACTTCAGGAGACAACAGACCAGTCTCCGCAACCCAGAAAGATCCACAAAATGCGCAGATCCACACAGCGCTTCCCATTTCCTTTCGCCTTGTGTTCCGTAGTTCCAAAGGATATGTGCTGTAATTTGGACATTCCCATTCTCTAGCAAATTAGGAGAGGTGGTTTTATTAGTCAAAACACTGTATTTGCTTCTTGGTGGAACATCTGTCAGTTGTCTACCAACCTGGCAGCCTTGCTTGTAGTTCTCTATGCTGTTTCTAAAGGGTGCCCAAAGAACTTCACAGTGTTAGGACATTCCCTAGCCCATACATTGCAGTTACTGATACATCTCCCACAATATAAGTATTCATAAGACCTTTTGTCTCATTATCATTTTCTATATGCTGTATCACTTAACAAATGCACCATAAAATCCTAATGCCCAATAGTTCACACATATTTGCTTTTTGCAGATGTTTTGTGTGTGTGTGTGTGTGTGTGTGTGTGTGTGTGTGTGTGTGTGTGCAGTAGGTTCAGAAATTTCCTTTAGAGACTTATATGATTTGTAGAGGGGAGTGAGTACTGGAATCCATGTCCAGAAACAAACCGTTTCCCTCCTACGACGGTTTCAGTTCAGATGTTTAACTCATCCACTTCTGCTTGAGCAGCTGAGTTAGGTGTGATGCAGTACAGTTACTAGATAACAATTCGAAAGAAACACAACGAAAGATTCCTTTATCAGCTAAGCCTCCTTGTTTGTATTATCACTTAAATATTACGTGTTCACATTACTCCAAAACAAAAGATCAAGCTAGCATACTGTACATGCAGAAGGTAATGTTTAAGTGTTAATGCAAACAGATGTGTGGAACTGATAAATGGATGCTTAGCTGTGTTTACTTTCGGACTGTTACCCAATAACTGTATTACATCATGCCTAATTCACTTCCTGAAGCAGAAGTGCATGATTTAAACATGTAAACTCAAACTGTCGTAGAATGCATACAGTACATTTCCAGACGGGGTTCCTGTTCAACATATTATGTACTCTCCCCCCTCTACAAGTCCTAGTAGTTTTTAGAGAGAATTTCCGAACACCCTATGTATGCTTCCATCCTGATAGAGTTTCCACTCATCGACCTGTATCTTCTCCTCACTTGTAGCAACCACAGCTTACTTTAGTCACATTTAATGACTGATAATGATTTAATGCGTATTTACACAACATTGCATTGTGTCCTGTGTTACGTAACCCATGTCTCCTTAATTTAAATCCAATTCTTTCCTTCGTTCTACAGGAAATCTTCTTATCACAGTCTGATAGAACTGTATATATAGAATATGAGAATTAAACATAATTTCTATTTTCATTCGAATAACCACTTCTGACTACATATCACGCATAAGTGTATGTATAGAATGCTTCTGTTTGCCTTTTTTATCTTACTCATTGCTCAATGTTCGCTAGTTTATTGAGAGTGCTCGTTGGCCAATGTGAAACAAATATATTTACTTGCCTATTTTGGTGACAGTTAAACGTATTAAGGGAATAGCTGCACAGTATCACACATCTGTATCCCTTGCTTCTCTAAATTTCTTTTGGTGCACAGTTCAGAATCTGCTCTTCTGTAATTTACCAGCTGTGCATCCTACAGCCAAGTCCCTAACAGCTACCGATACAGTCTGATGATAATGGTACAAGTTGTACATGTAAAGATTATTTCCATTTTTATTTCTGTAGGAATGTTGTTTTTATGTATTTAAACTAGGCTGATGACTAGTTGTCATGTCAGTTCAACCTAAATGTTGACCTTAGCATGTATCTTTTATTTGTACTTTAATTTATTCAGCCTGTTGTTTGCTAAGCGATGCTACTAGTGTGGGGGCTAAACCGATTAGCACAGGAGTAAGTCCTTCGTCTCAGAGGACCCACTACTGATGTTGCAAGTGTGTGTTCTATTAGTTGTGTCTGGACAGACTCTCAGCAGCACTGTCTGCAGTAGGCTGCCCTCTGTCCTCCGTGTGCACTGCGTGACCACACCCTGTGTCTCTGCACAGCACTCCAGCCACTGGAGACAGCGAGGTCACCCCGACCAGTCAGCTGCACACTGGCCACAAAAACTGCAGCAGGGCTCCTGTTCCAGCTGCAAAGCACACAGCTACCTGCCCCACTCCCACATTTGACGATGCTTCCGTCTCTTTCCTGCGGTGAGTACTGTCGCTATGCACCATTTCCACATTCACCATACCACTTATGAGGGCATTATCTAAGTGATCTTTTCCAAAAACAGAATTTCATTTTATTGTATTTTTCGATAAAATAGAAGTTATAATTGTCAAGAAACGGCATTTTATTTGTTAATTTTTGATGTTTGTGTAAGCATGTATCATAGTGTATCTCGAGATATTTCTCTGGGAACAGAGTGTGAATTACAACCCGTTCAGACCACAGTTATTTGACAAAGGTACTATAAACAACTTTCACTCTCCAAATGTAGTGAATGAATAGGTGTGTCGGGTGAAAGTTATCGTTTCAGTGGTGGTTTCCCATCTCCTAAAGTAAATTTGTATAAAATTGGTGTTACAGCTACATTTATGCATTGTAACTAAAAATATTACTTTAATGCGAATAAATAATTATGTACAAGTTCGTTATGGTCGTCAAAAGGAAATGATGATGGGTCATTATGAAGGAAAAGACGTAAAAATAATATCCATTAGCAGAATAAAGTTATGGACTGTTGTAGAATGAAGTTTAATTTTTATGTGATTTCCTGTATTTTTCCTTCAAATTATTTTTTGACGTGTCAGTATTTAATAACAACTGAAAATTTGCGCCATACTGGGTGTAAAATACCTGTTTAACATTTGCAACAAGCAGTAGCCTTAACTAGTAGGTCATCCTATCAAACGACCTCACTTGGCTCAAACTTTCAGCTGTCAGTTTTATTTCCATGTTTGTTTTGCAGACACTCTAATTGCGTTTCACATAATGAGCCGGAACAGCGCCATTGGATGAATGGCGTCTGTAAGAGACGGAGGTTCAGTCTGCCACGAGAGCTGAATATGAGGTCGTCTGGCAGTAGTTGTTGTAAATCATTTGTTGGAACATCAGCCTCAATGAAACTGGAAGTCACACGTGTAGTCGTGTGGTGAGGCAGCCTAGTAGTAAAGGCGACTGCCTGTGATGAGCGAGAAGTCCGTATTCGACAGTCAGTATGGGACAAATTTTCGGTGGTCACTACATAATGGTCAAGATGGCTGCTCATGTTAATCAGGCAATCCTGCAGCACGTGTGGTCAGGTCGAGTCGTGTGTATTGGCGTGCGGCGTCTTCTGTAAAGAAATCCCTGCAATTGACAGTGTGTCACACGTGTTGTGGGTACAGATCTTGGCTCAGCATGGGGAAATTTCAGCGTAAATGGATCCTGATATCGACTTATGTTTATGCAAATCGATTGTCGATGGTAGCAGATAATGGTAGTTGACTTCACGAAAAACTGTAAGAGCACATTGCATTACATTTGTTGCATATTTAAAGACCTGTTACCTGACATTTTAAAAAGCATGTTTTGCATTATGCAATTTTGCATATAATACTGCATTGTTCTACATCACTAGTAAAATTAGTTTTGCGGTATAAAAGGATGGCAATAACAATGAATTAGTTGCAGGAAATAGAGTATTAATAAATGATAGTAATTTAGAACAGAAATTAGAAACATACGAAAGGAATGATCTCCAAATATTATTTTACTGTTAAAACAAAATATAACATATAAATTATGATTTGTGTGCTTGCCATTCCATGTCGGAGGGCCTTGGCAGAAACGTTACTAAATGAAATACATCATGAGTGACTCCGAGTGTATTTGTTTATACTGTCTATGGACTAGTGATACTTATTAGATCTTATCTAGGGCATACTATTGCACTATTTGTGTTGCCATGGCTTGATGTAGTTACCCATATACATGTCGTATGTGTGCTGTTATTTTGTATGTCTCTGAGCATGATGTTATTATCTTTAAGCAGTGTCATAGGCTGGAGTGGAACCACAGAACTTAAACTTTAAGTTTCGCTTCACCATATAGCATATTCCTTAGATGAGTGTCTCAGTTCTTCAATTAGTCGTTTTCCTTCCCATTTTTAACTGTTGTATTGAAAATGCATATCAGGTAAATGAAAAAATCGCATGTGATGCCTCCTTTCTTATAGTTATATTTTTTTGTCTGTTTTAGGTATTGAACCTCTTACAATATGAGTCTTTGTCTGATGCTGTTGCTGTGCTTGTGTCATTTTCTGTGCCTGCATCTACAACAATGTCTGTGGTGTGTCTGAGTTTGTGTTCTCCCAAGGATCGTGTTGTTGTGGTTGTTATGTGCTTGTCTGAGATCTGCCTTATGAGTTCCCTCGTCTGTAGATTTCGTGCAGTGTTCTTGAAACATTAACAGTTGCGTTGCTTAGAGCACACTATTTGTCTGGGTCTCGTAGCATTTCTTTGATGTCGTTATGCTCTGTTACAGATCTTATATGTGTGAGGGTGTTGAATGTAATGTCACATGTTCAGGAGACCTATATGCCCCACACGTGCAAGTAGTACTTTAGCTAAGGCCCACTCCGTTCAAGCCCAGTCGCAATGTGAACAATGGCATAGGTGGATCCGTATGCTTGTGATGAAGCTGTACCTGTAAATTGAAACATTAACAGTTGCGTTGCTTAGAGCACACTATTTGTCTGGGTCTCGTAGCATTTCTTTGATGTCTTTATGCTCTGTTACAGATCTTATATGTGTGAGGGTGTTGAATGTAATGTCACATGTTCAGGAGACCTATATGCCCCACACGTGCATGTAGTACTTTAGCTAAGGCCCACTCCGTTCAAGCCCAGTCGCAATGTGAACAATGGCATAGGTGGATCCGTATGCTTGTGATGAAGCTGTACCTGTAAATTGTGGAAGACGGAGAAAACACGATGACCTTTATCGGTCATCTCCCAGTCCATTTTTCAGGTGTCAAGGTGGCAGTTATTTAAGGGGCTCCGGAAAGGCTCAAAATCATGAAAAGTTCAATTTTAACTTTTTTGCGTTTTCTGAATCTGCAGACTATTACCTTTTAATAGGTATATAATTTATTCAATTTCGAAGAGTACAACTACTTTTAAATTGTTTTTGAAATGTGTTCTACATGGGCGTGACCCACTGTGGCGCTGTTAAACTGCTGTCAAATGGTGTTATTACAGGGTGTTTCAAAAATGACCGGTATATTTGAAACGGCAATAAAAACTAAACGAGCAGCGATAGAAATACACCGTTGTTGCAATATGCTTGGGACAACAGTACATTTTCAGGCAGACAAACTTTCGAAATTACAGTAGTTACAATTATCAACAACAGATGGCGCTGCGGTCTGGGAAACTCTATAGTACGATATTTTCCACATATCCACCATGCGTAGCAATAATATGGCGTTGTCTCTGAATGAATTTACCCGAAACCTTTGACAACGTGTCTTGCGGAATGGCTTCACATGCAGATGAGATGTACTGCTTCAGCTGTTCAATTGTTTCTGGATTCTGGCGGTACACCTGGTCTTTCAAGTGTCCCCACAGAAAGAAGTCACAGGGGTTCATGTCTGGCGAATAGGGAGGCCAATCCACGCCGCCTCCTGTATGTTTCGGATAGCCCAAAGCAATCACACGATCATCGAAATATTCATTCAGGAAATTAAAGACGTCGGCCGTGCGATGTGGCCGGGGACCATCTTGCATAAACCACGAGGTGTTCGCAGTGTCGTCTAAGGCAGTTTGTACCGCCACAAATTCGCGAAGAATGTCCAGATAGCGTGATGCAGTAATCGTTTCGGATCTGAAAAATTGGCCAATGATTCCTTTGGAAGACATGACGGCCCAGACTAGTACTTTTTGAGTATGCAGGGACGATGGGACTGCAACATGGGGCTTTTCGGTTCCCCATATGCGCCAGTTCTGTTTATTGACAAAGCCGTCCAGGTAAAAATAAGCTTCGTCAGTAAACCAAACGCTGCCCACATGCATATCGCCGTCATCAATCCTGTGCACTATATCGTTAGCGAATGTCTCTCGTGCAGCAATGGTAGCGGCGCTGAGGGGTTGCTGTGTTTGAATTTTGTATGGATAAAGGTGTAAACTCTGGCGCATGAGACGATACGTGGACGTTGGCGTCATTTGGACCGCAGCTGCAACACGGCGAACGGAAACCCGAGGCCACTGTTGGATCACCTGCTGCACTAGCTGCGCGTTGCCCTCTGTGGTTGCCGTACGCGGTCGCCCTACCTTTCCAGCACGTTCATCCGTCACATTCCCAGTCCGCTGAAATTTTTCAAACAGATCCTTTATTGTATCGCTTTTCGGTCCTTTGGTTACATTAAACCTCCGTTGCAAACTTCGTCTTGTTGCAACAACACTGTGTTCTAGGCGGTGGAATTCCAACACCAGAAAAATCCTCTGTTCTAAGGAATAAACCATGTTGTCTACAGCACACTTGCACGTTGTGAACAGCACACGCTTACAGCAGAAAGACGACGTACAGAATGGCGCACCCACAGACTGTGTTGTCTTCTATATCTTTCACATCACTTGCAGCGCCATCTGTTGTTGAAAATTGTAACTACTGTAATTTCGAAAGTTTGTCCGCCTGAAAATGTACTGTTGTCCCAAGCATATTGCAACGAACGGTTTATTTCTATCGCTGCTCGTTTAGTTTTTATTGCCGTTTCAAATATACCGGTCATTTTTGAAACACCCTGTATTAACGTCCGTGTTCATCAGGTGCATTTTAGTGATTTGAGATAAAGTATAAAACCTATTTTCAGAGACTTAGCAGCACCTGAACTGTTGAAAAAGTGTATTCACGGAAAAACTCAAAACCCCAATGAAAGTGTAAATAGTGTTATATGGTCGAGAATCCCCAAGACTGTATTTGTTGGAATAGAAACACTTCACTTTGGTGTGTATGATGCTGTTGCGACTTTCAATGATGGCAACATTGTAAGGTGCAAGGTATTTAGAAATATGGGAATGAAGATAGGTTCTAACATGGTACGAGCGATGCTTGCTTTAGACAAGGAACGCCTTCGGGCTGCAGACAGGGCTGTAAAGAGTCTAGAAATACAAGCAAGAGTAAACAGGAGGAGGAACAAGAGGAAGCTGGAGGAGGAGTTTGCAGAGGATGAAGATAATCCATCCTATGGATCTGGAATGCACTAAAAAGTTAATCCAATCTTTGTCGCTCGATTCCCAAAACTTTTATTTTCTCATACTAATTACATGTTTTCTAAGGATCTTCCAAACATATTTGTTTCAAACTTTCAGTAAATGTTACACAGTACCTTCTGCATAATTTAACACAGCCTTTTTCCAAAAAACTGTATATTTCTGAATATATAAATAAAAAATTGCAAAAAAATGTTGTGAATTTTCATTACAATTGAAAAAAATCATCTTTAATAACTGAACTAAAATTTTGTAAAATCCCTGTGTTAAGTTGTAGCCCATATTCCAATAAATAATCTGTAAAACGTTCAACTTCCTACCTCAAATACTTTGTGAGGAAAGATGTAATTTATAAGCGTTATTTTAACATTGCAAGTATAGGGCGTTCCGGAGCCCCTTAAATGACTCATGTCTACAATGTTTTCTCCTGTTATTCGTGGAATCTTGTAGTGTGTACCCCTCTTGACCCAGCACACCGCCGCTCTGTGGTGGATAATGATGTCAATGCGGCAAGACCCCAGAACCACACACAAGGCTTCTACTGACGTGGTGCCAAAAGCACGCAGCATTCTGAGTAGCATGCTCCTCTGTCCTAGCCTCACTGGGCTTCTATAGGCCACTGGACACAGGCAGTGTGTTTATGCACCTGCTGCGAAGCATTGTAAGGCTTCCAAGAGAGCTGTGTCATATGTTTGTAGCGCATGCACAGGGCCATATACTGATTTCATTGCCAATGCACTTACTAAAGTCAAAGACAATGAATTTTGCACGCGAACAATGCGTATACATGCCCACAATTAGCAACAATGACAGTGTTCAACATGCCTTCTTGATATAATTAAGGCGTAATACAATAAGATATTGTGTGGCATAAGAATTTCTTTATTATTCAAGGGGATATATGGGAGCGAAAGAAGTTTTGTAAAGTATATATTTTGGTACAAAGTCCGTAAGTGAATTTAAGGAAACACAACGCCTGCTCCACAGAGATTCCAGTACTTCGTGCTTTGGTGAACCAGGACAGTCAGCCATGGGCATGCATAAACTGTGGATCCAATTTACATTTAAAAGCCTCGTACGCCATAGGTGGACTATACAATTCACTCACAGTAATACCTAATCATGGAAGACAGAACACTTATTCTGAAGTTACATCACGAACTGGAAACTGACAAGCATTTGCCAAATGTCGTGCATAAAAGTAATGCACATGATGTAACACAAAAAGAGGTGCATGCTAACAGCCAACGAGAAGAAAGAATCGAAAAAATTATTAAAGAGACAGACCACAGCGAGAATCTGTAGAAATGCCAGGTACCTCTCTGCTTGAGGTGACAACCAAACATGCACACCGCAAAACATACGATATTGTTAAACACAGTGTACATACTGTCGAGGAAATACTTTAAAATATATTGTATGTAGTATATTCAAAATTAGTGGAATCTCGGTAAAGTACGTAACAGAAAAGGAATTATACCAATTTAAAGAGTTACGAAAACTTGAGGGACGCAGTCCCAATGAAATATCAAAAAGCGATGAGGGAACTACTGGAGAAGGAAACAAATGTTAAAACAGAACACAAAACAAATTACGACAGAATTTAAAAGAATGGTCGAGGATTGTGTTAGTAAGTATATCAAGAAGAGAGCAGAACGTGTGTCGAGAAAGACTTTTGTTATGCATGGTTCCAATAAGCACATCGATGTGCAGGTAGATGAAAGTTAAGACCTTCCTCGATGATGGCTGTGCGAACGCGTAATCCACGTTACATAAAAGATCACAAGTTATGAAAGACTAAGTGCCTACGAATGATAACCTCAGAAACGGAGAGGCTTCGAACGTGCCAGTGTCGTCGGCATCTAGAGAAAGTGGCTGGAGACCAGTGAAACCACGAGCAGACAGTGATGTGTTGAGCGCCCACATCCCATCTCAGAACACCGAGGTCAGAGGTTTGTACAGCAGGGCAGGTGGTGATTTGTTGCAGATCTGGCGACACAGTGTAATTCTGGTGCCGGAACAAGTGGTTCACAGCACAACGTTTGACACAAGTTGTTGAATGTGAATATTCATACTATATGACCTGATACAAGTTTGCATGTGGACAGAATTAAAGCATCATTGTTGGATCTTGTCCACTCGTCTTGTGTAGGGTGCCTAATGGATGTTTCGTTCTCAGAATGCTATACAACAATTCAAGCAAATAACTTTAATAGTTTTACTTCGTTAAAGCAGATTGACAATACTTAACTTTAATGTAAAAAGGAGTCGCAAGCGATGGGCGAAATGCAATATGAATTAGTCTAGTGCAATATGCAATGTTCAGGCAAGTCTGTCTCTCAGTTTATTGATCACAAATATCAGTTCTCGTAGCAGTCTCTGCTAGGCCATGCTAATGCTGTCCACTAATGTCTGGCCGAGGCTGGCAGGAGCGGCGCCTATATTCATTTCTTGCAGTTGTCACTCCAGTCATGGTGCGGTTCTAATAAGTGCACCATTGGCCCATGTCGTTTCACTGCCTTCTCTGGTCTTGCGTTCTTTGTCTTCGTTCTGGCGCCAGTGGTTACACCAGAACAGTCATTACCACTGTAGTGGGAGCAGGCTCATCGAGACTGGACAGTGGATCACTAGAAACGTATGGTCTAGTAGGATGAATCATGTTCTTTTGGTTACATTATGCTGATGGCAATATCCAGACATGCCATCATCCAGGTGAATAGTTATCCAAAAGATGCACAACATATATGCTGGACAGTGAGACGCTGGACTATGTGGTGGGTGTAATCATCTGGGCTTACATGGCATCTGTAACCGATGCCACCATGACAGCTGAGGATTACCTGTACACTAATGCAGATAACCTGTACATTTTCACGCTTTATGTCTTCCTCAACGACGATGACCCTGTCACGAAGACAGGATTGTGGTACAGTGAGTGGAGGAGAATGATACTGAACTCGTCTTGTCTCGTCCACATAATTTGCATGGTGTCAACCTGATGGAACACATCTGGCTCGCTATCAGACGGCACCTCCACTCTTACAAAACAATAGTCCATAATTTTCGAGAGCACAGTGTTGTGTAAATGTAAAGATAACACACACATAAATTTAATCAGAATTATGCACAGGAAGGCTAAATAAGGGTGACAGTTATACTGAATCTTCTGCAAGGTTTGCAGAAGAGCTTCTGTAAAGTTTGGAAGGTAGGAGACGAGGTACTGGTAGAAGTAAAGCTTTGAGGACGGGGCGTGAGTCATGCTCGGGTAGTTCAGTTGGTAGAGCACTTGCCCGCGAAAGGCAAAGGTCCCGAGTTCGAGTCTCAGTCCGGCACACAGTTTTAATCTGCCAGGAAGTTTCATTAACAACCTTGCTTGATTATAGCCATATATATATATATATATATATATATATATATATATATATATATATATATATATATAAACACAAATTTACGTAAGTCAGAGCTTCCAGATGAGCAGGAATTCCTTATGCAATTGACTAGTTCTTACCACGAGGAAAAAGGAATTTTTTCTTCTTTCTTGGAGTACCTTTTACATGTGAGTCTAGTAATACCAGTTATGGCAGGCGAGAAAATGAATCAGGTCTTAGTGCTCTGCATTTTAAACAGTACAACCATTGGTGCCTTAGACTTTCACAGACATAGCAGAGGCTAACAGTCGAATAAACCCGCAGGTGGCCGGCCGCGGTGGCCGAACGGTACTTGTCACTTCAGTCCGGAACCGCGCGACTGCTATGATCGCAGGCTCGAATCCTGCCTCGGGCATGGATGTGTGTGATGTCCTTAGGTTAATTAGGTTTAAGTAATTCTACGTTCTAGGGGATTGATCTCAGACGTTAAGTCTCACAGTGCTTCTTCATGCCGCAACTGCCAACTCTCCAGAAGAGCCCATACAGCCACATCTTAAACCCACGCGAACAGCCCACTTTTCCCCTTTCCCTCTAGAGGGAGACACCGAAGCCTTCAATTGCGACAACGGCGCCACCGCCAGAAAACGGAGGGCAACTGCTTGACCCTACGTGCTGTGGCGCGCTTTTCAAAGCTAACTTTACCATGGGTCACCAGTGGTCCTAACACCACCAGTCCCTAGCAGTTCCAGGTCTGAGGACGAGGTGGAGATTGTAGAATTCCTCAAGGTCCTCCTATATCGTGCTGACGCTTCAGACGCAACAGTCCTGGATACCAGCACTCATGGTCACACTGAGGCATAAACTGTCTCCTTGATCCCTTCATGTGTTCCCAAATGACTGACAACCTATTGCTCCAGTGGAACTGTGGCGGTTTTTTCTCCCACCTCGCTGAATTATGACAACTTTTAAGCATTAGACTTGCGTTTTGCATTGCTTTTCAAGAAACGTTGTTTCCTGTGATGTGGACCCCAGCTCTTTGTGCCTGACAGGGGTACTACAAAAATTGTACTGACTGTGACAGACTGCGAGGTGGAGTCTGCATCTATGTCTATGTCTGTAGCGAACCTATTCCCCCTTGAAACACTTTTGGAAACTGTGAGGACAATGCAGGAAATTACCATCAGCAAGATATAAGTCCCTCCAGACGGTGAACTGTTGCACCATGTATTAGCTGCACTAATTTCTCATCTCTCGCCTCCACCCCCACCTTTCCTACTTCTGGGTGATTTTAATGCCCCTAACTTTGTTTGATGATGGCGTCCTCTTGGGAAAAATATTCCGGAGGTAAAATAGTCCCCCATTCGGATCTCCGGGCGGGGACTACTCAAGAGGACGTCGTTATCAGGAGGAAGAAAACTGGCGTTCTACGGATCGGAGTGTGGAATGTCAGATCCCTTAATCGGGCAGGTAGATTAGAAAATTTAAAAAGGGAAATGGATAGGTTAAAGTTAGATATAGTGGGAATTAGTGAAGTTCGGTGGCAGGAGGAACAAGACTTTTGGTCAGGTGATTACAGGGTTATAAATACAAAATCAAATAGGGGTAATGCAGGAGTAGGTTTAATAATGAATACAAAAATAGGAGTGTGGGTTAGCTACTACAAACAGCATAGTGAACGCAATATTGTGGCCAAGATAGACACAAAGCCCATGCCTACTACAGTAGTACAAGTTTATATGCCAACTAGCTCTGCAGATGGTGAAGAAATTGATGAATGTATGACGAGATAAAAGAAATTATTCAGGTAGTGAAGGGAGACGAAAATTTAATAGTCATGGGTGACTGGAACTCGTCAGTAGGAAAAGGGAGAGAAGGAAACATAGTAGGTGAATATGGATTGGGGGGAAGAAATGAAAGAGGAAGCCGCCTTGTAGAATTTTGCACAGAGCACAACTTAATCATAGCTAACACTTGGTTCAAGAATCATAAAAGAAGGTTGTATACCTGGAAGAATCCTGGAGATACTAAAAGGTATCAGATAGATTATATAATGGTAAGACAGAGATTTAGGAACCAGGTTTTAAATTGTAAGACATTTCCAGGGGCAGATGTGGATTCTGACCACAACCTATTGGTTATGAACTGCAGATTGAAACTGAAGAAACTGCAAAAAGGAGGGAATTTAAGGAGATGGGACCTGGATAAACTGAAAGAACCAGAGGTTGTATAGAGTTTCAGGGAGAGCATAAGGGAACAATTGACGGGAATGGGGGAAAGAAATACAGTAGAAGAAGAATGGGTAGCTCTGAGGGATGAAGTAGTGAAGGCAGCAGACGATCAACTAGGTAAAAAGACGTGGGCTAATAGAAATCCTTGGGTAACAGAAGAGATATTGAATTTAATTGATGAAAGGAGAAAATATAAAAATGCAGTAAATGAAGCAGGCAAAAAGGAATACAAACGTATCAAAAATGAGATCGACAGGAAGTGCAAAATGGCTAAGCAGGGATGGCTAGAGGACAAATGTAAGGATGTAGAGGCCTGTCTCACTAGGGGTAAGATAGATACTGCCTACAGGAAAATTAAAGAGACCTTTGGAGAGAAGAGATCTACTTGTATGAATATCAAGAGCTCAGATGGCAACCCAGTTCTAAGCAAAGAAGGGAAGGCAGAAAGGTGGAAGGAGTATATAGAGGGTTAATACAAGGGCGATGTACTTGAGGACAATATTATGGAAATGGAAGAGGATGTAGATGAAGACGAAATGGGAGATAAGATACTGCGTGAAGAGTTTGACAAAGCACTGAAAGACCTGAGTCGAAACAAGGCCCCGGGAGTAGATAACATTCCATTAGAACTACTGATGGCCTTGGGAGAGCCAGTCATGACAAAACTCTACCATCTGGTGAGCAAGATGTATGAGACAGGTGAAATACCCTCAGACTTCAAGAAGAATATAATAATTCCAATCCCAAAGCAAGCAGGTGTTGACAGATGTGAAAATTACCGAACTGTCAGTTTAATAAGTCACAGCCGCAAAATACTAACGCGAATTCTTTACAGACGAATGGAAAAACTGGTAGAAGCCGACCTCGGTGAAGATCAGTTTGGATTCCGTAGAAATGTTGGAACACGTGAGGGAATACTAACCTTACGACTTATCTTAGAAGAAAGATTAAGAAAAGGCAAATCTACGTTTCTAGCATTTGTAGACTTAGAGAAAGCTTTTGACAATGTTAACAATACTCTCTTTCAAATTCTGAAGGTGGCAGGGGTAAAATACAGGGAGCGAAAGGCTATTTACAATTTATACAGAAACCAGATGGCAGTTATAAGAGTCGAGGGGCATGAAAGGGAAGTAGTGGTTGGGAAAGGAGTGAGACAGGGTTGTAGCCTCTCCCCGATGTTATTCAATCTGTATATTGAGCAAGCAGTAAAGGAAACAAAAGAAAAATTCGGAGTAGGTATTAAAATTCATGGAGAAGAAGTAAAAACTTTGAGGTTCACCGATGACATTGTAATTCTGTCAGAGACAGCAAAGGACTTAGAAATTCAGTTGAACGGAATGGACAGTGTCTTTAAAGGAGGATATAAGATGAACATCAACAAAAGCAAAACGTGGATAATGGAATGTATTCAAATTAAATCGGGTGAGGCTGAGGGAATTAGATTAGGAAATGAGACACTTAAAGTAGTAAGGGAGTTTTGCTATTTAGGGGGTAAAATAACTGATGATGGTCGAAGTAGAGAGGATATAAAATGTAGACTGGCAATGGCAAGGAAATCGTTTCTGAAGAAGAGAAATTTATTAACATCGAGTATAGATCTAAGTGTCAGGAAGTCGTTTCTGAAAGTATTTGTATGGAGTGTAGCCATGTATGGAAGTGAAACATGGACGGGAACTAGTTTGGACAAGAAGAGAATAGAAGCTTTCGAAATGTGGTGCTACAGAAGAATGCTGAAGAGAAGGTGGGTAGATCACGTAACTAATGAGGAGGTTTTGAATAGGATTGGGGAGAAGAGAAGTTTGTGGCACAACTTGAGTAGAAGAAGGGATCGGTTGGTAGGACATGTTTTGAGGCATCAAGGGATCAAAAATTTAGCAGTGGAAGGCAGCGTGGAGGGTAAATATCGTAGATGGAGACCAAGAGATGAATACACTAAGCAGATTCAGAAGGATGTAGGTTGCAGTAGGTACTGGGAGATGAAGAAGCTTGCACAGGATAGAGTAGCATGGAGAGCTGCATCAAACCAGTCTCAGGACTGAAGACCACAACAACAACAACCTTGTTTGGGGTGGAACCAAGATTGCTGCTGTGGTAAGACTGTCGAGGATCTACTAACTCACCTCGGCTTTTGCCTCCTCACTACAGGTGCCCCCATTCACTTCAGTGTGGCATCTAACACATACTGAGCCATTGATCCCTTGGTTTGCAGTCCTGGTCTGCTCCTTTATATCCGCTGGAGATCTCATAGCAACTTGTGTGGTAGTGACCACTTTCCACTCTTTCTGTCCCTACCCCAGCATCGCCAGGACACTTGCCCATATGGGCTCTTACCAGGGCTGAATGGGATGCTTTCAAGGGCACTACAACTGTTGAATCTCCTTTGCATGGGACCACCATTACTACCATTGTTGCCCAAGCTGAATCTTGAATCCCTTGTTCCTCAGGTTGTCCCAGTGGTAGTCAGTGCCTTGGTGGTCACTCAAAATCGCTGTGGCCATTAGAGACTGTGGGTGGGCCCTTCAACATCATAAGCGCCATTGATTTCTAGAGCACCTCATTGCCCTCAAAATGCATTGTGTCCAGGTCTGTCAGCTCATTGAATGATGGGACTATTGGGAACGATACATCTCCACCACTGGCACAAAAACCTCTCCTTCCCAGGTCTGGACCAAGCTCAGATGCCTTTACGGATATGAGACTCCTTCAGGTATACATGGAATTTCGACAGATGGAGCTTTATATGCCGATCCACATGTAATTGCAGAATGTCTTGTGGATCATTATCTTCGCATCTCTGCATCTGACAATTAAATCGTGGTGAAACGACAATTCGTATCTCTCGCTCCACACCAATCCGAGACATATAGTGCTCCCTTCAGTGAGTGGGAATTGCTCAGGGCCCTTGCTGATTCTCCTGACTCAACCCCCGGGGGGAGACTACATCCATTCCCAAAAGCTTAAATGTCTGTGAGTGGATTATCAGCGCCACTTCCTCGCCATCATCAACTGAATCTTGAGCGATGGCGACTCCCCATCGCAGTGCCAGTTAAGTATGATCATCCCAGTGCTAAAGCCTGGTAAGAACCTGCTAGATTTGGGCTGTTATCGTCCTATCAGCCTCACCAACGTTCTGTGCAAGCTGCTTGAATGTATGGTGAGCTGGCCGTTGTGTTGGCTCCTCAAGTCTCAACGTCTTCTGGCTCCCTCCCAGGGCGGTTTTTGGCGAGTTCGCTCCACCACTGACAACTTACTCTACCCGGAGACTGCCATCTGAATGGCCTTCTCCTGGCGTCAGCACCTGATTTCCGCCTTTTTTGGTCTGACGAAAGCCTACAATATCACTTGGCGACACCACATCCTCTCTACTCTGCATGAGTGGTGTCTTTGGGGCCCGCTCCCGATTTTTATACGGAACTTTTTATCGCTACGCATTTCAGAGCTCGAGCTGGTGCCTCACACTGTTCGCCTCACATCCAAGAGAATGGGGTCCAAAATGGCTCTGTCCTGAGCGTTCCAATCTTTTTAATCATCGTTAATGGTCCTCAATATCTCCCCACCCATATGCTGATGATTTTTGTATTTCCCTTTGCTCCTCTTCTGTTGGTGGCTGAACGTCGACTGCTGGAAGTCATACAAAAGGTGCAGCAGTGGGTCCTCACTCACAGGTTTCAGTTTTCAGGTGCCAAGACTTGTGTCATGCCGTTCTGTTTTTGTTGTACTGCCATCTCCATCAGGAACTTTACCTTGATGACCAACTACTTAATGTAGTGGAGACGTTCTGCTTTTTGGGACTGGTCTTTGATACTTTTTTAACTTGGCTTCCCCATCTTCGTCAGCTTAAGAAAATGTGCTGGCAGCATGTTAATGTTATTCAAAGCCTGCACCACAACGAATTGGGTGCTGATCGCCCTACACTGCTGCAGCTGTGCAAAGCACTTTGCAGTCCCTTCTTTCCTATGGATGCCTGTTGTGTGGTTCTGCTTTGCCCTCAGCATTTCAACTACTGGACTCTATACACCACTGTGCGACAGGAGCTTCCTAAACCAGCGTCCTAATAAAGGCTGGTGTTCCTCCATTGCGAATTAGGTGACAGCAGTTGCTTGCGAACTATACTGCCCATATTCGTTATTCGCCTTACCATTCAAATTATGATCTCCTTTCCCTAATATGGCTACCCATCGCTGACAACAGCAGCGCAGATTGGGGATGCCATTTGCAGTTTGTGTTTGCTTCTTACTGATCTCGACACTTTCCTTCTATCACTATTCTATGTGTTCACTTCGTGGTCCATACCACAGCCACTGGTTCGTCTGGACCTATCGCAAAGCCCAAAAGGCTCAGTTCCACCTGTGGCCTCCATAGCAGTTTTTCTCTATTCTTGGTGAGTTCCACGACTCAGAAACAGTCTACACAGATGGCTCAATGGCTCTTGTTGGCTTCGCTTATGCTCACGTTGGACATGCTGAACAGAGCTCCTAGCTGGATTGCTTCAGTGTTTTCACTGCACAGTTGGTAGCTATCTCTTGCACTCTTCAGCATATCCATTCCTGCACAGGTGAGTCCTTCGTCATCTGTAGTGACTCTTTAAATAGCATACAAGCTCTCAATCAGTGCTTCCCTCACCACCCTTTGCTGTTAACTATCCAGCAGTCTCTTTGTGCCCTCGGCGACAGCGGACATTCAGTGACCTACATTAGGACCCCAGGACATGCTGGGATCCTGGGCAGTGAACTTGCTGTCAGGTTGACCAAACATGCTACCAATAAACCAACTCTGGAGATCTTCCCACTGGACACTGATCTCCAGTTGGTCTTATGCTGTTAAGTTTTCAGGATCTGGGATGCTGAATGACACACGGTCAGTGTGTGTTGTCAAGGAGAATACGAATCTGTGATAATCATCCATGGAAGCTACTCGCAGGGAGTCTGTTGTCCTTTGCTAACCCCACATCGGCCGCACCTGGCTGACTCATAGACACCTCCTCCGTCGCTAGGACGTACCTCAGTGTTGCTGTAGGTCCCACTTGACTGTCGTCCTCATCTCACTGGACTGCCTTAGTTTAGTTGCTCTGCAGTGGACTTTTAACCTTCCCATCACACTGTTAACGGTGTTGGGAGTCAATGTCTTAACGGTTGACATCGGTTTACGTTTTATTTGTGAGGGGAATTTTTATCACACAATCTACCTTTATTTTAACTCTTCCTCACTCTTTCTTTGCTGTTTTTTAGCCTTGGTGTTCGTATTTTCCCTGTCCAAGTTCGTCTAGCCTTGTCTTTAAAACTGGAGGTTTGAGTGTGTTGCAGAGTGGCTCGCTCATCCTTTATTTCTGTCGTGATCACCCAGTCCTGGCCATCTGCTATGTTATTCTGATACCATCCACTGTTTTTTCTTTTATTTTTCGTTTTCCCCTTTTGTTAGCCTTTTTTGTTTTCTACTTCAGTGTAGTTTCGAGTCAGTCTTTCTCCTTTTACTTTCCCGAAATCGTTTTGGTAATGTTTTTAACCCGAGAGCTGTTTGAATGTTGGGAAAGGGACAGATGACAGCGTAGTTTGACCCTTTACTCCACACACCAACCAACCAATTAAAACTGCTTCTCATAAAGAATCGAGCTCAATGCAGTTTTCGTAGTACTATAGCTGGGAACATGTCAGATCTATTTCCAGAATGTACATATATATTTTATATCAGACCTCAGCTTGTAAATCACATCCAGCGAAAATGATAGTTGGGTTTGACAATGCATATGACTGAGTGAAAAACAATTTTTAATATGACTGTGAGCAAAATGCGATTTAACAGATGAGTGAGTAACATGATATACAGTGTTATAATTAACGAGGCATCCACAGTCATCGTTAGTCAGCATCTTATGACACCACTATACCCAGATTAGTATGGGATGGCTGCTGCCAGCAACACCACATGCTACTGATTTTAAATCACATCTCGTAATATGACTAGGACTTCAGGTTTCCAAGATGAAGAAGATATATAAGGAAAATGCTCATAAATCAGTTTGCAGTTCAACAGGAACTAAAATTTGCAGAAAACTGCACACGTTTGAACAGCAAGACCAGTAATTGACTACGAAACAGTTCCAGCTCATAAAACTAGCCTAAATATCATCTCCATAAATGTAACAGACGAGAGGATGCTTGTGGATCTTATGTATTTTCCCACAATTTACAATACGCTTTGAGTTAGTTAGGAACACAACCGTATGTCAGTAATTGAAAGGGTAGACGTCTGTGACACAAAAATTACTTATAAGATACAAGTGGTAACTTTCATGAAGACTTATACCATTGGTAAAAGTATTTAGCAGTATTATTTCTACCTTCCACAACATTTCCAAACAGAACAAAGGCAGTGGTGTATTCCTTCATGTGTAGTGACAGCACCTTCAAGGCCATCTTTAGTGTCACAATGCTACAGGACATGCAAATGTTGGATCTCAAGCCATGGAACTGAACGTCACGAAAGACAAGAAATTATTGCTATGTCCAAATGCATTCTCATTCCATATGAAGCATCTAGCAGATACACTTCGATCAATGTAGATCTAATAAATCACAAGCTAGATTCTGTTTCTGAGTATTAGTTGGACACAGTTTTTTTTTTCAGGGAATAATCTAAATAATCCCTTGCTGACCACAAAACTCAGAGCCAGCAGGTAGGAGGTAATTTGTGATAATGTTCCCATCACAGATAAATTATACAGTTTCCTATCCCTCCAAGTTTACTTTGCCTGCAATTCTGAATAGTAGACATACGATGAATGGAGCTGCATGGTGGAAAAAACATGTTCACCAACAGAGCAACTTACAAACACACGGAATTCAAGTGCATTCCTAAACCGAAATATACTGATCACTAATGCACTAAATCACTGTTTTAAAGAAAAGAAATCCTATTAACTGTCTCTCAAAGTGAAAGATTAAAAAATCTGTTAAAGTGTCTGTTCATGCTAAGCAGGAAATCTAACTTGCGGTCGTGATGTGAAACAAAATTTAAACTGTCACTAATGTTCATTACATTACTTTGCAAGTTCCACTTTTCTGAGTGGTTTTCCAGGATATCATTTCACTTCAGTGCATGTTCATTGTTTTCAGTGTGATTGGCTTCTTCTTTCTTAGTGCATTAGATTAATTTCACTTCAATTATTGCTTATGGCACATACTGTCTCCCAAATGGTTCAAGTGGCTTGGAGCACTATGGGACTTAACTTCTAAGGTCATCAGTCCCCTATAACTTAGAACTACTTAGACCAATCTAACCTAAGGACATCACACATATCCATGCCCGTGGCAGGATTCGAACCTGCGACAGTAGCGGTCGCGCGGTTCCAGACTGTAGCGCCTAGAACCGCTCGGCCGCCCCGGCCGGGTGCCTCTCAAAACTACTTACTATAACTGAATAATATTTTTATAGTAGGTTTGTGTTCCTGCTACTTTCATGAGGCGAAACATTATTTTTCATCACTAGAGAGGAAAAATTGTGTGCCAAAATTATAAATGAAAAACACTGTTTTGAGAATCATTCAGCTAAAAGTCCGTTAAGTATAACAAATTTTTTATAAAGTCATTCATACATTTCAGAGTGGATCATAAGTTAGCCCATTTCCTGTTAGTATTCTACGTACAGTAATCCATATGCAGAGAGCAAACTTTTAATTTATGGGAGCACAGTCAATCCCATGGTTTGAGATCCTACATCTGCATGTACTGTAGCATTGTGACACTAAAGGCAGTCTTGAAGATGCTGTCATTACATAGAAAGTGACACACCACTGGCTGTGTTCTGTTAGGAAATTTTTTGGGCAGTGGAATGACCGCTGTTAAATACTGAAAGAATTGGGAGTGACTCATTATTACTAACAAAGTTTATATGTATGTAATATTTGTCAAAAATATGAGAGAAAATGCTAGGAAAGCTTATGACGTGTAGTTTTCATTTTCATGCATGCAATTTTGGGCATGGTTGGCCGGTCTCCACCATATCCATTGTACATCAGTGCTAGAAACACCACTCAACAAATTGCCTGCTACACCACATCCCATCAGAGATCACTCGAGTATAGGAGGTGGCTATCGTCGGTTCACAGCTGAGGCACGCCCATGCTGGGTGGTACCACTACCAGCCCCAATAACCACACATATGAAAGGCAAAGACTCATCGCTCTGTAGAAGTTGTGTGTGGCTGCTTCAGCAACAGATTTAGAGTACAGAGTAGCGGATCATTTTTTAACAGCGAAACACTTTGTGGCACAGAAGCCCACATACGACTGATCTAACAGAATATAGAATTGCAGCATCTTGTCCACCCAGAAAATCTGTTGGATTGGAGGAGAGAGGATCATGCACTGGGTGTACTCATGAGGCAACGAGCTGTAATTAAAGTGGGAGTTCCATAAAATATTCAGTAGTAATGAGAAACCGTAGTAGATTAAGTGTCTTAAATCGTCACTGATTCTGGTCAGGTTATAAATGATTACCATTAAAGTACCAGTAATGATAGATTAACGCCTGTTTGTGAAGCAGCTTCCACAGCTCCGTATTAAATTGCCCAAACAGCTCAGAGTCTGGCTCTCATCTGTAGGAGTTTTTTGAATCTGGAGATGTGACTTTGACGTCTGTCAGTGATCTGTGCATTTAAAAACTAAGTAGCACTACTTCAAACATTCAGTGTCACACCGTGGGTACACCTTCACCAGACCACACACACACACACACACACACACACACACACACACACACACACACACACACACTCAACCATGTGTGCGAGGCAAACATAAATACACTGCCTCCACCAGGACCACACCAAGTTAAGCACTGTGGGAGTCAAAAGGGCTTCAGAGCTGTTCGTTCCTGTACAGTCATTCAGGATTCACGTCTGTTTCTCTCTATATAGAAAACATCCATTATTATCTGATGCAGTTATCAGAACTATAAAATGAGTTTTGAGTATGTCAACTGTATGATTTTCAATAGAATCAGCAACATTTGCAAATCTGTTTGCCCAAAATATTTCTAGAAAAAGGAATTATGTATTTTATCGATCAGCGGATATTGGATTCATTATTTTAATACGTCATTTACCAGAATAATGGAAATAATTACTTCTTAATTGACTTTAGTTTCAAAAAATGTTACTAAATTCTTCCCCTGAGCACATGCCGCACAGTGCGTTGTATCAGCATGTAGGTATTTTCGTTTAGACCCGTCCTAGCGAGATTGTCGCATGTAAATTACATACTTCAGCACTTTCAAGGAAACAAGATTTACTTTCCAACGGTTGTCATATCGAGACAAGTACATTAAACTTTAATTCACTCTCATGGTCTCGCTGTCGCCTTAAGGCGCATCACAGCCAGAGGAATATAAGACGAAAGTTTCTCTCTCTCTTTCTCTCTCTCTCTCTCTCTCTCTCTCTTTGTCTCTCTCTCTCTTTCTCTCTATGTGTATGTTTCTGTGTGTGTGTGTGTGTGTGTGTGTTTGTTTGTGTTAGTTCCTGTGTGTATGTGCATCTGTCAATGAGTGTGATTGTGTGTAGTGGTAGAGGAGTCCAGTTTGGTATTATTGCTGTATCCGAAACGTAACTACTAAATGGTTTCCTGGTTAACAGTAGCTTTCTCTGTTTGACGAGTTTGTGTCAAGCAACTTGTTGATAATTGGGTTTACTTTTGTTCCTGTAATAACAGAAACTTCTCTTTAAATAGCAGGAGACGTCATTAGCATTATTTGTCACATTTGCAAGTGTCAGAGAGGACTGCTGCACACAGAGACGTAGTAATGGCTGAACGAAGTGGAAGGCAACAACTTCTATAACGACTGAATTCTAAGGTCAAAAAACTAACGATCACGAATTAAAGTGACAAAATGTGATAACTTTGTATCTTGAGAGTTGGAGTGTAGGAATTTTTTGTGGAGAGTGCATGAAGAATTTGAGAGGATGACGTAACTGTGCATCTGTACGTTAATATAAAACAACTTTCTCAGTGTTCTGTATCACAGAAGGGAGATTTATCAGTTGTCAGAGGGTTGAGTTACAGAATTGGTTACAGTTGTACCACTCTGATTCGTTTCTTCATCAGAAGTGTGTGTTTGAACAAAAGTACGAGAATTTCTGTGTTTTGTGTAGGACCCTCTCGGCAGCGGAGAAAGGAAGGAGGCTGATGAAGGCAGCTAGCGATGGGGCAGTGCAACAGCTGCAGATGCTGCTGGCAGCTGGGGCTGATGTGGGTGCGACGGATGGGAACAATAATACTGCGCTGCACTGGGCAGCCTGGGAGGGCCACGTGGAAGCGGCGAGCTGTCTGGTGGGGGCTGGCGCGGAGGTGGGCGCCGGGAACTGGGTCCAGAACACGCCGCTCCACTGGGCTGCATGGGGCGGCCGGCCGGCCGTGGTGCGGCTACTGGCTGCGGCCTCTGCAGACCCCAATGCCAGGAATGTGGTCGGGGACACGCCGCTACACCTCGCGGCAGAGCATGGACGCACAGAGGAGGCGATTGCACTACTCGATGCAGGGGCTGACAGCGGGACCAGGAATCACAGGGGGAAAACCCCAGTGGACCGCGCCAGGCAGTTCAACCACCAACACTGGATAGACAAGATAAGACGAGACTAGCAGTACAATACACACCTCTGAAGTAAAAACAACGCTAGTCTACCAAAATCACAACAGTAGCGACAATGTGAGATTCATATAAACTAATGTGTGTAGCAGGAAGCGAGTTTCCTTCCATGAAAACTCAACAATAATCGAAACGTATATCATTAATAATAAACATGTTTTTAACTAAATTCATTATTGTAAAGTAATTGGTAAGAATATGCTATTACAAATAACACCACCTCCAGTGTGGCAGTAAGGCGCTGTACTGTTGCGGTAAGTTGTTGGACCACAGTAACAATAAATCTTTAATTTAATCAAGAACAATTCATTTATTGAGCCAACTGTGCAGTTTGTAAACACTGCCAGTGCAGGTCGGCCAAGTATGACTTTAAGTAAACAGTTATGATGAAAGTCTAAAGACAGTCGTCTGAACAGAAAAAGAGCATGTTGTATTGAGCAGGAACATCAGTCATTCCCAAGGAAACCCCACAGGCTTAGTTTGTGCCTCAGAATACTGTAATACAGTATCACAGTTGCTGTGGAAAAAATAACAATGATTACTCAACGCAAACCATTCCTCTTACAATACCATAAAGATATTACAGCACTTCTTAAAAACATCAAGAATTTTCTTATTTGCCAAGACAAGCATTTACAAGAGAAACATACACTCACTAATTATATCCATGTCTTGCGGAGATGAAAATGTGTTCACAATGCAACAATTTCCAAAATTCATGATAAGGCATACACCCACAGAAATTTTCATTGAAGGAGTCCACATCATGAAAATAAATCATCTTTGGTAAAACAATTACTGATTGGTTCTTCCATGTAGTATGCTGCACAAAGTGCAAACCATAAGAAATAAAAGGTAAAATATTATTAATCTGACCTTAAGAGAGAATGTAACAATATATCAAAAAATGCTCAGAGCTGTATCCCATCTAGAGTAATTTAAGATTATGTTTACATGTTATTCTAAGCCAATTACATACATGAAAAACAGTTTTGCATCACCCCAGTTTCCAGAACTCCTGAAGATAGATGTCGACTTTGGCTACTGTATCACAGACACAGTCTATTTTACTGTTCAGAGTTGTCTATACCCGCCCAAAGATGTAAACAACCATGTATGAGCAGCGCCTATTAGACGGACGGAGTCCGACAGCTGATCAGTTCCAGTCATTCCACCAAGAAGGAGGTACATGGCTAGTGTTGTCTGTAGTTCAACCCTGCCTAGACGGTCAGTACTGCGGTCTGATTGCGTTCGCATTTTTTCTTTGTGTCACGATGGGCTCTCAAGAAGGGAAGTGTCCATGCGTCTCAGAGTGAATGAAAGTGATGTTGTTCAGACATGGAGGATATAAAGAGAGAGAGGAACTGTCGATGACATCCCTCGCTCAGGCTGCCCAAGGGCTAGTATTGCAGTGGATGATCGCTTCCTACGGATTATGGCTCGGAGTAACCCTGACAGCAACGCCACCATGTTGCATAATGCTTTTCGTGCAGCCACAGGACGTCGTGTTACAACTCAAACTGTGTGGAATAGGCTGCATGATGCACAACTTCACTCCAGATGTCGATGGTGAGGTCCATCTTTGCAACCACGACACCATGCAGTGCGGTACAGTTTGGCCCAACAATATGTGAATGCATCCCTCAGGACTGGCATCACGTTCTCTTCACCGATAACAGTCGTATATGCCTTCAGTCAGACAAGCGTCAGAGATGTGTTTGGAGGTGACCAGTCAGGATGAATGCATTAGATACACTGCCCAGCGAGTGCAGCAAGATGGAAGTTCCCTGCTCTTTTGCTGTGGCATTATGTGGGGCCGACGTCCGCCACTGGTGGTCTTGGAAGGGGCCATAATGGCCGCACGATACGTGAATTCCATCCTCCGATCGATAGTGCGACTATATTGGCAGCATATTAGCGAGGCATTCGTCTTCATAGACCATAATTTGCGCTCCCATCGTGTACATCTTGTAACGATTTCCTTCAGGATAACGACAACGCTTGATTAGTTAGAATGGCCAGCATGTTCTCCAGACATGAACCCAATCGCTCATGCCTAGGATAGGCAGTGCGGTTTATGGACGACGTGACCCTTGAACCACTCTGAGGCATCTACGCCGAATCGCCATTGAGGAGTGGGACAATCTGGAGCAACAGTGCCTTGATGAACTTGTGGGTAGTGTGCCACGACGAATACAGGCACGCATCAATGCAAGAGGACGTGCCACTGGTTATGAGAGGCACCGGTGTGTACAGCAGTCTGGATCACCATCTCTGAACGTCTCGCTCTATGGTGGTTCAACATGCAGTGTGTGGTTTTTATGGGCAATAAAAAGGGAGGAAATGATGTTTATGTTGAGCTCTATTCCACATTCTGTACATATTCCGAAACTCTCCGAACCGAGTTGATGCAAAGCTTTTCTTGATGTGTGCGTTTTAGCTGGTCAAGAGGCATCAGATAAGGCGCTCTAGCTTAACTTCTCTCTGTAAATAAATGAATGTATGAAAAGGAACTTCATATATGTCGGTCAAATGTGACCATACATATAATTTGACATAAACTTCTACCTACTGTGTGAAACTAGTATATAAAAAGGAGACGAAAATAAACTTAAGTAACCAATTGCTCTAACTGGAACAACTTAGCAGAAGTCTTGTTGGGCAGAGTAGTGCCCAACAGCCAACAGCGCTCCACAGGTTACAAACAGAGTAAAGTTAACACTACGCTGGATACCTGTAGGAGGCTCACGACGAGGAGTAAATAAGCTCACTATGCAATTAATACACACTGGCCTACGGTTACTATTAAAGGAAACGTAACATATCCAAATACCTCAATTACGATACGAACAAAGAATGAGTGACGGTGGATAAACAGTGTTACGTGGATTAGTACAATTTTTAAGTTAGCCAGACTCCCCTTTAAGACAAGTAATGACCTTGGTCACAAAACCTGGCTTAGGCCTGTACTATTCGTATTTTTATTTAATAATGGACATTTATACTAGATCTTAAGTCACTGGCAAGAATAGTAGGAATTAGTACACAACAACAAAAATAAATAACAAGCAGCCAAATCAGTAGTTTTCTCAGAACAGTCCATCAGTTGGCTCACACTAAAACATATTGTAAACCAGAGCATAGGTCTGTAAGAGAAGCGCGGAATACTAACACAAATCAGTCACAACTAACGAAATCTGCAGTTAACACCGAACATCAGTTACTCTCACAGCCCATGAATTAACCACACAGAAATGTATCTGAAGTTCCACCACTGCATGCAATATATAACTGCTAAACTTTGTACAAATTGACCAGGTAAAGGCGCCAGCAAAATCATAGAGGAGAACATTAACTGAACGAAGATAGAGGTGGAACCAGAATGCGATGGATTACTGCGATGTGAAACCAGTACTTGGTGAGACATCAAGTGTCACAGTTAATTACAAGAATTGCAGTATCGGGAAGTCCAAACCATTTTCCTTCCGCCTAAGGCCTGATGTATTAATCACACAGCTCCATTGGTCATCTACAATCCAAGACTCTGCAAAGTCCAACAACCGCAAACACAGAAATAATAGGTCCCCCTCAGCGTCCATGACTCTGACCACGAAATTCTGCATCGGTCATGTAAAATTGTCCTTCATGTGCCCAAAATACCCTGTGCTCGGGCACCTACAGCTGACCAGCGGAGCTAGGAACTCTTAGCTTCGCTGGAACCAAAGAGTGCGCGTGAGCTACTGATATACACTGGTGCCAAGAAAACAGAACACGTGTATGGCACATCCATATTACTGGCATATGAACTCTATGGTTAGAATGAATTTTCACTTCAAATCTAAGACTGCTTCTGTGTGTGCAGACGATGCATTAATTGGCGACCTCTGTTATAATATGACATTAATAGCAATATTCACACCACTTAGTTCTGATCCCAGACTAAATTTACTCATGTGTCAGCAGTAGAGATGGTTTGAAAGCTAGTGTGTTCATAGCATGGCGTTAGTACCAATATTTGCACCATATCGTTTGCGCATGATATGAAACAATATAATAGGTTTACGTTTATTTACAACGAATTGTAGAAAACCGTTAGTAACACGTGTCCCAACAGAGCTGTAAAACTGTAGTTCCACAACACATTACGATGTGTGGGGTAAAGTAGACCTTCACGGTGACATTGCAGGGTGCTGCAGCATATTTTCCCTTTTTCAATTATTGCCTTCCATCCGTCGTCTGTGCATCTCCCTGCACCAGGCGTCACATCGGCAGAGCGCCTGCAGGTGCCGCAACTCTGGCAGGGCGGGTGCAGTTGCCCTAGTCAGCAGTGTGATGAACTGCAGAAAATGTACCGCTTGTTCAATGTGCAGATTGAATAACATTTGGGATAGGCTACAACCCTGTCTCACTCCCTTCTCAACCACTGCGAGGGCTTTGTGTATATCTTGGCTACAATAATGAATTCAATATGCTTTTCGTAGTTGCTTACCCGCACTCCTATTTTTTAAATCATCATTAATCCTACTCCTGCATTACCTCTATAACCCTGTATTCACCTTACCAGAAGTTTTGTTTCTCCTGCCAAAGAACGTCGCTAATTCCCACTATATCCAGCTTTAACCTGTCCATTTCCCTTTCTAAATTTTCTAACCTACCAGCCAGATTAATGGATCTGACATTCCACGCTCCGATCTGGAGAACGCCAGTTTTCTTTCTCCTGATAATTATGTCCTCCTAAGTAGTTCCTGCCTAGAGATCCGAACTGGGGACTTTTTTACCTACAGAATATTTTACCCAAGAGGGCGCCATAATCATTTAACCATACAGTAAAGCGGTGCCTCCGGAAAAATTACGGCTGTAGTTTCCCCTTGCTTCCAGCCGTTCGCAGTGCCAGAGCAACAAGGCCGTTGTGGTTACTGTTACAAGGCCAGGTCAGTCAATCATCCAGACTGTTGCCTGTGCAACTACTGAAAAAGCTGCTGCCCATCTTCAGGAACCACACGATTGTCTGGCCTCTCAACAGATACCCCTCCATCGTGCTGGCAACTACGGTACAGCTATCTGTATCGCTGAGGCAAGAAAACCTCCGCGCCAACGGCAAGGAGGTCTATGGTCCGTGGATGGGAAATGGAATATATTACACATCAAAAATGAAACTGATACCATCTTCATTTCATCATGCACACATTTCATCATCCAAATAAAGTTGTCAAAAGGGTAGAAGTTCCCATTCAGGCAAAAGTGAAACTGTGACCTATGAACACAAGACAGTCAAACAAATTTCACAAAGATAGACATGAAATGGAACCCACCCTAGGCAGAATGGTGCAACTGAGGCGGTAATAACAGAAGTACAGGGAATAATTTGATACTTTTTCCATAATTCAAGTAAATAATTGTGATTAAGTTAGTGATCCGTCAGCTGAGTTGCTGATATCCATATTGATGGAAATTAAACAGCTTCTTTGAGTCTCCGTGAATGATAAAGCGTAATATGTCTATCAAACGTTTGTAAAAGTTAAGCTATCATTACCTATAGATAATGACACAGCTATTGACCTTCACTTGGGGAGTATCAACAACATATACATCTACACGGATTCTCAACAAATCACATTTAAGTGCCTGGCAGAGGGTTCATCGAGCCACCTTCACAATTCTCTATTATTCCAACCTCGTATAACGTGCAACGAACGAGCGCCTGTATCTCTCTGTACGAGCTCTCCGTTCCCTTATTTTGTCGTGATCATCGTTTCTCCCTATGCAGGTCTGTCTCAACAAAATATTTTCGCATTCGGAGGAAAAATTGGTGATTGAAATTTCGTTACAATATTCCGTCGCATAGAAAAACTCCCTTGTTTCAATGATGTCCAGTCCAAATCCTGTATCATTTCAGTGACACTCTCTCCCATATCTCGAGGTAATATAATACGTGCTGTCCTTCTTTCAATTGTTTCGATGTACTCCGTCAATCCTATCTGGTAAGGATCCAACACCGTGCAGCAGTGTTCTAAAAGGGGACGGACAAGTGTAGTGTAGGCCGTCTCCTTAGTAGATCTGTTACATTTTCTAAGTCTCCTGCCAATAAAACGCAGTCTTCGGTTAGCCTTCCCCACAATAATTTCTGTGTGATCCTTCCAATTTAAGTTTTTCGTAATTGTAATTCCTAGATATTTAGCTGAATTTACGGCCTTTAGATTTCACTGATTTATCGTGTAACCGAAGTTTAACGGATTTCTTTTAGCACTCATGTGGATAACTTCCCACTTTTCGTTATTTAGGGTCAACTGCCAATTTTCGAAGCATTCAGATATTTCTTCTAAGCCGCTTTGCGATTTGTGTTGATCTTCGGACGACTTTATTAGTCGATAAACGACAGCGTCATCTGCAAACAACCTAAGATGCCTTCTCAGATTATCTCCCAAATTGTCTATATAGATAAGGAACAGCGAAGGGTCTATAACACTACCTTGGGGAACGCCAGAAATAGCATCTATTTTCCTCGATGACTTTTCATCAAATTACTGCCAACTGTGACCTCTATGACAGGAAATCACAAATACAGTCACATAACTGAGACGATATTCCATAAGCACGCAATTTCACTACGAGCCGCTTGCGTGGTACAGTGTCAAAATCCGTCCGGAAATCCAGAAATAGGGAATCAATCTCAAATCCCATGTGAATAGCACTCAACTCTTCATGCCAATAAAGAGCTAGTTGTGTTTCACAAGAACGATGTTTTGTAAATCATTGTTGACTGTGTGTCAATAGACTCTTTGCTTCGAGGTAATTCATAATGTTCGAATACAATACATGTTCCAAAATCCTGCTGCATATTCAATCCTCAGTGCGTTTTCATTTAAAACACACACACACACACACACACACACACACACACACACACATATATATATATATATATATATATATATATATATATATATGAGTTACTATTTTTTTGCTGCCAGCATAGCCGAATGGTTATCGTCATTGCCTTCAGTGCAGAAAGAAGAGAGTTCGAATCCTGGAACCACCTCAGTGTTTCTATGAGGCCAGGAAGTCTGGAAAAGGGTCCACCCAGCCCTTGAGGCCAGTGGAGTAGCACCTCGAATAAAGAACTGGTGATACCATCAGGATTCATCTGTGGCAGTAGCAGGTGGAATTACTGGCTACATGACGATCACAAGGGCCACGGTCATAGACAGCTCATCAGTCTGATTTGTAGGCATAAGTTGCCCAGACTGAACAGACCTAAGGCTTAACCTCTTAATGGTTTACGTTCTATATCCCATATTTTGTATGTACAGTGTACAGGTGATATGTCACTAAGACAGAACGTACACTTTTTCACCATTAAACACTATGAGGTAACAAAAGTCTTGAGATACCTGCTAATACCGTGTGAGACCACCATTTGCTCGCCGGCGCGTAGCAACTCGACGTCGCATTGACTCAACAAGTCGCTGGAAGGCCCCTGCCGAAATACTGAACCATGCTCCCTCTACAGCCGCCACTGACTTGTAAAGAGTGTGTCAGAACTCTCCACTACATGAAACAATATATCCAACTCAACGCTATTCTCTCCATTATGTAAGCACTCAGATATCGGTAGTAACAATATGAGGGCGAAAGATGGGAGCGCATTGTTGTGAGACGAGGTGTGTCTGCGGGAGTGGAAGCAGTGATGTCGGTGGAGACCTCGGAGACAGAAGACGTGCCACGCTGCCCTCTCGGCTGTGGCGGCAGATCTTACCACACTCGAGGCCTGATGTCATTTATACAACCAGGAGAGATTTAGATGGCTTAACTATGCTTGGAGATGGAATTCTAGGTAAAATTCGCAAGCCTAGCGCAAAAGCAATTGCAAGGTTAGACTCGTGATTGTTAGTCCGAGTTTGCAATAATCCCAAGTTTCACTTGTCAGTGAAAGAAGGCATAGAGCAAATAATAATAAATATTCTCCACATATAAATAATATGCTGTGGTTACTAAATGTTAACGCAATTCTGAAACTGAAATGATTTGTTAATCTGGCACTCAGCCATTATTGACACATACATCATTTGTCATTGTCATTATTAATACTTGCTCATGATGATTCTGAAGTTTACAATAGAGTTAATTGATAAAATCCGTTCTGACAAGTTATTTAGTAGTCAACAGGGCCCGAGCAAACTACTTTTTATTAAATTTACTCTTAGTAACAATAAGCTTTAGCCGCTGCTGCTGCATATTGCTGCGAATTGCTGTAAACGACATGGAAAAAGGCAGTCATCTAAAGAGGTGAGTGCAGAACTTAGGGCCAAAACAGAGACACTAACTCACCACAACATGTCATGTACTCTAATCCAGTGAGTTCCGTTGCACAAGTCAGATTCTGTATCACCTGTAAATTCTGGTTCAAAAACGCAATCAGATAATTTGGGTACTGTTTCAGATTCATTTGTTCCTGTAGTTTTTCATATTAAAATACGCATACAGATAGCTTATCCAAATGTTAGTTTTAAGGTTTTCATGTAACGATCTGCTGAGGGCTGAAATGACAGTGAATATGACACTCATACAACACGCACACAGTGTTATATGCAGGTTAGATTCCGCTTACTGACAGCTCACGTTGCTTACCAAGTCCAGTTTCAAGGACGAACATAGGCAATTTTGGCTGTAGATACGTTACATATATTTGTTGAATATACGTTACAAACAGCGGAAATGTTGCCATTGGAAGGTTTTGTGACAAAGTGACGTCTCGATTATGTCCCATATTTTTCCATTCATGTCGGCCGATTTGGGAGGGCAGTTATTCGCGCGAACTGTGCAGAAAATTCTTAAAACCAGTCGTGAACTTTTGTGCCCCGGTGACATGGTACACCATCATTCATAAAAATTCCGTTGTTGTTTGGCAACATGAAGTTCGTGAATGGCTGCAAATGGTCTCCAAACAGCCAACATAGCAGTTTCCAGGCAACGATCGGCTCAGTTGGACGAGAGGAGCCAATACGCTCTATGCAAACACAGCCCACAGCATTGTGGAGCCGTCCCCCACTTGGACAGCGGCTTGCTGTCAACCTGGGCCCATGGTTACGTGGGGTTCGCTCTTAGCAACTGAAATCTGGACTCATGTGATCAGTTCGCGGATTTCCAGAAGTCTAATGTCAATATTCCAACAGAGGTGGTGCAGGCGATATCGAGTTGTTTACAAAGGTACCCGCGTCGGTCGTCTACTGGTACAGCCCATTAACGCTAAATTCTGCACCACTGTCCTAACAGATACGTTCATCGTACGTCTCACAATGATTTCTGCAGTCGTTTAACGCAGGTTAGCTTGTCTGGTAATACTGACAACTCTACGCAAACGCTGTTGTTCTTGGTTGTTAAGTGAAGGCCGCGACCACTGCGTTGTCCGTGGTGAGAGATGATGCCTCAAATTTGGTATTCTCGGCCCAGTCTTGACGTTTTGGATCTCGCCATATTGAATCCCCTAACGATTTCCGAAATATAATGTCCTACGACTCTAGCTGCAACTACTATTCCGCATTCAAAGTCTGTTAATTAACGCCCTGGGGCCAATCGCGGCAGTAACCTTTTCACATGAATCACCTGAGTATAAAAGACAGCTCTGACAATACGCTGTCCTGTCATACACTGTGTGATCATATGTGTCCGGACACCCCCAAAACCAATCGTTTTTCATATTAGGTGCATTGTGCTGGCACCTATTGCCAGGTAGCAACCAGACATCGTGAGAGAACAGAATGGGCCGCTCCGCGAAACTCACAGACTTCGAACGTGGTCAGGTGATTGGCTGTCACTTGTGTCATACGTCTGTAAGCGGGATTTCCACACTCCTATTTATCCCTAGGTCCACTTTTTCCGATGTGATAGTGACGTGGAAACATGAAGGGACACATGCAGCACAAAAGCGTACAGGCCGACCACGTCTGTTGACTGACAGAGACTGCCGACAGTTGAAGAGGGTCGTAATGTGTAAAAGGCAGACATCGATCCAGACCATCACACATAAATTCCAAACTGTATCAGGATCCACTGCAAGTACTATGACAGTTAGGGGGGAGGTGAGAAAACTTGGATTTCATGGTCTAGCGGCTACTCATAAGCCGTACATCACGCCAGTATATAAAAAACGACGCCTCGCTTGGTGCAAGGAGCCAAAACTTTGGATGATTGAACAGTGGAAAAACGTTGTGTGCAGTGACGAATCATCGTACATGTTGTGACTTGGCAAGACAACCAAGCCACTCTGAGGAAGCCGATAGGCACGCGTTTAAGCTCACGCAGGCTGGCGTGAGGTCTGGAACTGGCCAAGGACGTTATAGTAGGAAAGAACGTACGTAACTACTGGAATACTTAACTTTAATCCATAATTGGTGAACATCGGTCTGACGGTACATGCATCACAAGATAAATAGCAAATGATAATGGCGCCTTGCTAGGTCGTAGCAAATGACGTAGCTGAAGGCTATGCTAACTATCGTCTCGGCAAATGAGAGCGTAATTTGTCAGTGAACCATCTCTAGCAAAGTCGGCTGTACAACTGGGGCGAGTGCTAGTAAGTGTCTCTAGACCTGCCGTGTGGCGGCTCTCGGTCTGCAATCACTGATAGTGGCGACACGCGGGTCCGACGTATACTACCGGACCGCGGCCGATTTAAAAGCTACCACCTAGCAAGTGTGGTGTCTGGCGGTGACACCACAGTACACAATGTCGCGGTCCGATGACAGGGTGTGGGTATTGCGGATGCCCCGGTGAACATCTGCATCATCTGTAGTGCCAACAGTAAAATTTGGAGGTGTGGTGATATGGTGTGGTCGTGTATTTCATGGATGGCGTTTGCACACCTTCTTATTTTGCGTGGCACTACCATCGCACTTTTCCACATTGGTGTTTTAAGTACCTTCTTGCTTCCCACTGTTAAAGAGAAATTCGGGGATGGCGATTGCACCTTTCAACACGATCGAGCACCTGTTCCTAACGCACGGCCTGTGTCGGAGTGATTACACCACGAAACATCCCTGTAATTGAGTGGCCTGCACAGAGTCCTGACCTGAACCATATAGAACACCATTGTGATGGTTTGGAAAGCCGAATTCGTGCCAGGCCTCACCCACTGACCTCTGTTCAGTGCAGCAGTCCATGAAGAATAGGCTACCATTCCCGAAGTAACCTTCCAGCACCTGATTGAACGTATGCCTGCGACAGTGGAGGGTGTCATCAAGGCTAAGGTTGGGGCAATACAATATTGAATTCCAGCATTACCGATGGAGGGATCCATGAACTTTTAAGTCATTTTCAGCTAGGTGTCCGGATACTTTTGATCACATAGTGTACTTTGTGTACGCGATACTACCGCCACCTAATATATGCATATCGCTATCCCATGACACTTGTCGCCTCAGTGTATTCTCATTGAATGATTATCAACGAATTAAGACCTCATACACGGCAACCAGAACGGATTTCCATCACGCATTTCTCCCAGAATACCCCGACAGCAATGGATTAACGGCCGCACAATGTCGTACAATGGGAAGCATATACTGCCATGTAGTTCAACACTTTTTAGAGAGCGGATATGGCTGGAGAAATGTTGATAAGCCCAAATGCACAATGTATAGTAAAACACCGAGTATACTCCATACAAGTACTGATACAAATTAAAGTCTTTTGTACCAGCTGCATTATGTCTATCAAGGACAATATGTAATTACATTTCTAAAAGCGATGCTACAGCAGATCGTTTTATTCGTTACAATAGGCCTGCTATGATAAATAGGTATCGTCAAGTTATCTGCAGGTACGTGGTACATAATTTTGGTACAATGCTCCTAGAATTACAGGTAAATATTAACTAGAATACATTATTATAATTTTTTTTACATACATCAGATAGGTTTGACAACCATAAGTTATCGTATTTCTATCACTGTCTCTTGGTTTTAATTATATTCCATTAGTGCTCTTTGAGTAATACCGGTCGGTTATACTAGATATGAATTATTATCTGACGTAATTTTCAAATTGTCTTCCATTTCTTATGAGTAACAATTATCTGACAGCATATTTAGCAGACGTACCAGCGTTATTGTATGGTTACAATCAGTTTATCATGCTGTAACTGCAGTAGCCTTTACTACTGGTATCATGAGTGGACAGCAAAAAGAAAATGGTCCCACTATCGTATTCCAGAGATCTCTGCACTGATAAAGAAAGCAGCCACATGAAGTGTAGCACAATTTACCTTCTATACCGGTTTTTATATTTATCCAAATTGGGTTTACGGAAAATTCGTGTTGTGAGGTTCTCAACGGCATAGCTATGAGCGCCCAATCTTTCTGCTGTTTCGTCTCACTATTTCCCGGATGATGATGAAATGATGAGGACAACACAAACACCCAGGCCCAGGCCAAAGAAAATCCCCGACCTGGCTGTAAATCGAACCGTAATCCAAAGACAGCAACGTTAACACCAAGAACTGCGGATTTTTTCTACAACTAGTCCCATCGAACTTCCCTAAAACTCGTTTCCTGCCTACCGACACGTCTGCCTGATAATGACTGCAAACAGTGGTTCACTGCCCTAGAATACGAGTAAGTTGCAGTTCAAATAGTTCAAATGGCTCTAAGCACTATGGGACTTAACATCTGAGGTCATCAGTCCCCTAGACTTATAACTGCTTGAATCTAACTAACCTAAGGACGTCACACACATCCATGGCCGAGGCAGGATTCGAACCTGCGACCATAGCAGCAGTGCGGTTCCTCACTGAAGAGCCTAGAACCGCTCGGCCACATCAGCCGGCTAGATTGCAATAGTCTGTTGTATGCGAATTATTATTGATGTGCACAACACTTTGAAGGAACCTCCCAAACAAATGTAATCGACCCACGCCCCATGGTGCGTATACAATGACGAAGTTGATAACAGATAGTGTGACATTAATTTGCAGCCCACAGTAGTGTCACAGTTTTGATGACTGTAAAAATTTGAAAGGTGGGAAGTGAAAATACATCCAAAATTCCAAGGAAATGGCTGTACCAGTTATTTGTACAAAATATTGTGACACATCAGGCAGAAGAATGGACACTGACAATGTGAATAAAAGAAAGGGTCCACTCAGTACAAATGATGTGTTTGATGAGGTGTTGCTGTAGACAGAAAAAGAGAACAGACCATGTGATGAGGATATCAGACAAGTTATGGAAAGAGATTCAGTATTTATACTGATGCACCCGTGCTCTTGGGATAGCATCTATGATTAGTAATCAAAACGTCCTCGGTCCCTGGTTAGAAACACGCCTAGTTTTGATTAATAATCAGCATTGGCGGCCGAAGGCTTCTGGCATAAGAAGTCAACCTCATTCTGCCAATGGCCTTGTCAAAGAGGGCGCAGGAGTGGACAGAGGTTCATGGTACTCTCTTGTCCTTGATGTGGGAAACTGCCCCTAAAGGCGGAACAATCAGCAATGATCAACGGCATGAGGATGCAGAAGGTATAGAACTTGTGAATTGTAATTGAAAAAGGGTCGTGATGATCTCTCCATTGGCAAAATAATTCATGAAAGTTCCCCATTTGGATCTCTAGGAGGGGGGGGGGGGGGGGGCGGACTGCCAAGGGGAAGGTGACTATGAGGGAAATACTGAATAAGCAAGTAAACGATAACGTTCCATGAGGCTGGGAAAGGAATGTCAGGAGCTTTAGTGTGGTAGAAATCAGAAAAGTCTCAATCTAGACACAGAAGGTATCAGTGAAGTGGAAAGAAGACAAGGATTTATGGTCAGATGGGTATAGAGTAATATCAACAGCACCAGAGAATGGTATAATGGGAGTAGGATCCGTTATGAGTAGGAAGGTATGGGAAAGAGTAATAGGGCTGTTCTTACCAGAATCGATAGCAAGCGAACAATGACAACGATAGTTGAGGTATACCTGCCGACATCGCAAGGTGAAGGTAAAGATAGAGAAAGATATGAAGATACTTAAACTGTAATACAGTATTTAGAAAGCGATGAGAATCTAATAGTCATGAGGGACTCGAATGCAGTCGTAGGGGAAGGAGTAGAAGGAAAGGTTACAGGAGAATACTGACTTGGGGCAAATAATGAGCTAGTGGGAAGACTAACTGAGTTCCGTATTAAATTTCAGCTGGTAATAGCGAATACTATGTCCAGGAACCACAGGAGGAGGCGGTATAATTGGAAAAGAATGTGTGATACAGGGATATTTCAGTTAGATTACGTCATAGTTAGACAGAGATTCCGAAATCAGATACTGGATTGTAAGGCGTACCCAGGCGCAGATACAGACTAGATCACAGTGTAGTAGTGATGAAGAGGAAGCTGAAGTTCAGGAAAACACCAAGAAGTGGGATACGGAAGTACTAAGGGATGACGAAACACTCTTGAAGTTCTTTAAGACTACAGATACAGCAATAAGGAATAGCTCAGTAGGCAGTACAGTTGAACATGGATGCACGTCTATAAAACGGGCAATCACAGAAGTTGGAATGAAAAATGTAGACTCAAAGAAGGTAAGTGCGGAGAAACCATGGGTAACAGAAGAAATACATCATGAAAGAAAGAAGTACATAAATGTTCAGATAAATTCAAGAATACAAAAATACAAGTTGCTGAGGAATGAAATAAACACAAAGTCCAGTAAAGCTAAGACGAAATGGACGCATGAAAAATGCGAAGAAATCGAAAAAAAAAATGGTTGTTGGAAGGACTCAAAATGTAACAACGACAAAACAACTTTCCGTGACCTTAAAGGAAGGGTGATAGCATAAAGAGTGCAATGGGAATTCCACTGTTAAATGCAGAGGGGAAGATTTGTCTGATGTGATAGAAGAAGAATCAGGAGACGATTTAGAAGAGATAGGGGATCCAGTACCAGAAAAAGAATTTAAGAGAGCTTTGGAGCGCTTACAGCAAACAAGATAGAAAGGGTAGATAACATTGCATCAGCATTTCTAAAATCATTGTGGGAATTGGCAACAAAACGACTCTTGACGTTGGTGTGCAGAACGTATGAGTGTGGGGACATGCCATCTGGCTTTCGGAAAAAACATCATGCACATAATTTCGAAGGCAGCAAGAGCTGACAAGTGTGAGAATTATCGCACGATCAGCCTAACAGCTCATGCATCCAAGTTGCTAACAAGGATAGTACATAGAAAAATGGAAAATAAAATTGAGCATTTGGCCTTGGAAAAGGTAAAGGCAAATGACAGGCAATTCTGACATTTCGATTGATTCTGGAAGGAAGAGTAAAGGAATATCAAGACACATTCATAGGATTTGTCGACCTATAAAAAGCGTTCGACAATGTAAAATGGTGCAAGATGTTCAAAATTCTGAGAAAAATTGGGGTATGGTATAGGGAGAGACGGGTAATATACAATTTATAAAAGAGCCAAGAGGGAAAAATAAGAGTGGACGAACAAGAACGAAGCGTTCTAACCGAAACGGATGTAAGACAGGGGTGTAGACTTTCCCCGCGACTAGTCAGTCTGTACATTGAAGAAGCAATGATGAAAATAAAAGAAGGGTTCAGGAGTGGAGTTAAAATTCAGTGTGAAAGGGTATCGACGACACGAATCGCTGACGACACTGCTACCCTCAGTGAAAGTGAAGAAGAATTACAAGGTATGCTGAATGGAATGAACAATCTGATGAGTACAGAATACAGACTGAGAGTAAATCGAAGAAAGACGAAAGTAATGACAAACATTAGAAATGGGAACAGCGTGAAACTTAACATCAGGAGTGATGAAGTTAAGGAAATCTGTTAGCTAGGCAGCAAATTAACCAATGATGGCTCTAGGAATGAGGTCAAAAATGGTTCAAATGGTTCTGAGCACTATAGGACTTAACTTCTGAGGTCATCAGTTCCCTAGAACTTAGAACTACTGGAACCTAACTAACCTAAGGACATCACACACATCCATGCCCGAGGCAGGATTCGAACCTGCGACCATAGTGGTTGCGCGGTTCCAGACTGTAGCGCCTAGAACCGCTCGGTCACTTTGGCCGACCAAGGAGGACATCAAAAGCAGACCAGCACTGGCAAAAAGGGCATTCCTGGCTAAGAGAAGTCTACAGGTATCAAGCATATGTCTTCATTTGAGGAAGAAATTTCTGAGAATGTATGTCTGAAGCACAGCTCTGAATGGTACTGAAAGATGGACTTTAGGAAAACCGGAACAGAAGAGAATCGAAGCATTTCAGATGTGGTGCTACAGATGAATGTTGAAAATTAGGTAGACTGACAGGGTAAGAAAAGACGACGTTCTGCGCAAAATCGGAGAGGAAAGGAATAAGTAGAAGACACTGACAAAAAGACATCCGTTAAGACATGAAGGAATGACTTCCATGGTACTAGAGGGAATTGTGAAGAGTAAAAACTGTAGAGGAAGCCAAAGACTGGAAGACGTCCAGCAAATAACTGAGGACGTAGGTTGTAAGTGCTACTCTGAGATATAACGGTTGCAGAGGAGAGGAATTCGTGGCGGCCGCATGAAACCAGTCAGAAGACTGAGGACCCCCCCCCCCCCCCAATAAAAAAAATATTCTGATTATATGAAAGAAACAACTGAAGCAATAGGGCCACTTTAGACATGTGGATGGTAACCTGTGGCATGGTGGCTGTGTTAAGCTTCCTGTAACTGTGCTCATTTTGGGCTGTGCGTTTCACAAATACAGTCTCTCGTCTAGGGCGACGAACATTAATTCGGTCAAGAAAAGATGTATAAAAATCGACTGAAGCATTCGTGTCACAAAACTGTATAATGTTGAGTGTTGTTCTGCTGCAGGTTTGTTTCACATGTCGGATCTAGATTCACTAAGTAACTGAAGTAAGCACTTTGAAAAACATATGTTTCATGTGTTGGCATAAAGTCACAATAACTGTCACCAAGCTTGTAACACGCAATGCACAGTACTTGCTACAAATGTCAGCGTTAGTTTAAAGCAATCAGTCTTTACGCTCTATCCAAAACCCGCCATCCTCATCGAACCAACGAGCTACCGGTAAGAAACTGCAAGTAAATACAGTGTCATTGTCAAAATTGTTCTCATAATTATGATAAGCATTGCTCTCCTAAATATTTCATAGTTCATTACTTCATAGGTAGCTTGCATCTCACAGCACTATTGCGACTTGGATTACGAAAACTCACAATAAAAATACCCAAAATGGACGTTAATAATTATGCCGGCTTGATAGTGTTTTCTGACATACAGTTGTTAAAGAAACTACATTAATGAATTAATTTTAAAGAAACCCTGTAATTTATTATACAGTGAGATCCACATCTCCACCAACAAACATTCAGAGATTTTTCAGGGAAACCTTCTGAGTGTTTCGGTATGAGGGACTCATGCTCTCTGGTAGCTTTATCTGAGTTTTTGTATTTAGTTAGGTATTTTGCTGCAGTTAGCTTTGTACATCTCTTACAGTGAAAACGTATGCACAATAGCGCGACAGAATTTGGTGTGTGCCCTGTTTGGAAACAAACTTGTTCCATTCATTCAGCGCACCGGCTATTAACAACAATAACGCCTACTTCAATCTCGCCCTCAAGATTGTATACGGTACAGCACGCTCTTACCTCCTGTTTGTTTTTCCAGTGGTGTCCGTTGAACGTCGGCATCGAAACACGGGAGTAAGGGTAGGTTTACTGGTAGGTATTTGGCCAATATGCACATCGTGTACGACTTCACTGAATGCAACGAAGAGAGGCATAGCGATGGTAGGCCGAGTAGCTGCTTCCACGTCACACTACTTTTGCGATTGAGGGTTGTTGCGTAAGACTCTGCTTAATGACATACATCCTTGGCGATTGCGTGTTGTATAGTTTTTTATTGTTGTGATGAAGTAAACCGACTAAATCAAATAACATTATTACTCAGTAATGGATATTTTACTTTGTCTACCCGCTTGGTTGACGAGCAGTGCCATCTTAACTCACGATCACATTAAGGTGAATAATGCCATATCTACTGTTATAAGCTTACGAAGGATAACCGAACAACGTGCAGGTATGCATAAGAGTACTAAACAAATAGTGAAACTTCCCTGTGCCACTTCCCACCTCCCACGTACCGTACAATAGAAGGGGAATAGTGTTCGACCTGGGACAGTTTTAATTTCTTCGAGATGATGGATCTCCACTCCTCCCCCCTGCCCCCTGGTGTAGATGTCGCAACGTCACACCGACAAAGGAACGGGTTTTCACCCTCCCCGTTTTCCACCTTCCCTCTCCCACTTCCCCTCCCCCACTTCCCCTCCATTTCCCCCATTCCCATCCCCTATACCAGTTCGAAGTAGGTGGGAAAAAGCTCAGTCTGTGATAAGGTGCTGGTGTGGAAAGGCATAGGGCACTTTATTTCCTTTTCTGTGTGTTATCGTGTTGGAAATTGCGGGAAATTCCAATTTTTGGTGGTACATGCGTTCAACTGATGAGATCTTGGAGGAGTTTAGTAACGATATTACCTGTGAGCATTCAACTGAAGACTGTCTCGACAGTGCCCTACATGGCGATTGGAAAGACAAGATAATGGACGAGAATAAGAGGGAGAATACCTTTCAGTAATAATGGTCAAGCAGCAGGACGATTTGCCATGTGATCCAATCTAATACTGTCAATTACATTGCAGAGGATATGTTTTTTATTTACAAAATTCAGTTTGCATAACGATTTGCTGTGGTTGAGTATCTTTATTTGGCAGGAAAGGCTCATCATCCTCTGCATTTTATTTAATTTTGAAAGGTGCGAGTGTAATAAAACACTTCGATAACAATCATTGATCTGTCGAGAAGTAATTAAGTACGGAAATAGATCGGATTTTACTATAGGGCGTGCAGTACCGCCACAAAAATGGCATCAACATCAACATAAATCACCACATGTAGTTACACTGCTGTAGATCGCCATCGCAATCTAGTACTGAATATAGTCAGTTTAGATATATCTGACAAAACAGAGGTTTTTTTGACAGCGCGTTATACGAGGGTAATTCAATAATTAAAGACACAAATTGGTCTGAGGAAAAAGGCGTTTATTTTGAAAAACGATACTTTTTCTACTTTTCAAACACAATCTCCTTAAAAATTTATTCACATGTTCCATCGGGCTACAAGCTTTTTTATTCTGGCTGCAAAGAACTCTTTATCTTCACGTTTCAACCAATCTCCCAAAACGTTTTTCATGTCCTCGAACCTCTTCTCATGTAATGCCTGATTCAGTGATCCAAACAAATGGAAATCACTAGATGCTAAATCAGAATTGTAAGGGGGATGAGGCCGTACTTTCTAGAGCACTTTGTCGATGGTTTCATGGGTTAGTAGGGCAATATGAGGACGTGTGTTGTCTTGCTGGAGAATAACACCTCTCCTCCGAGATCCATGACGTCTCTCTCTCGTGGCTGGCTTCACCTTGTTTAGAAGCAAATCCTAGTCTTAATGGCTGTTCATTGTACGCTGCTCGTCGAGAATGGACCTTCAGAAACCAAAAAAACCGTCAACCCGACATTTTCTGCTGATGCTTGGGTTTTGAATTTTTTCTTGACAGGTTAGTTGGTCTGCTTCCACTCCATGCTTTGTCTTTTTGATTCTGGATGATAATAGTGAACCCAAGTTTTATCACAAGTCAAAATTTTGTTGAGGAAGTGCTCAAATTGTTTTTCATGACGTTTCTTTAGCTCTGTGCACACTGTCAACCTTGTTTCCATGTACAGATGTGTCAACTCCTTTGTGACCATCTTGCACATGTTTTGTGGTACTTCAGGTTACAGATAATGTTAAGAACTGTACAAGTACTAACTTGAACCTCATCAACTATCATTTCCACAGTCACACGGCGGTCGGCACGAATAATGTCATCAATTCGACTTTCAAGTGACAGAGTTGAAACTGAAACTCGTCGGCCAGTCACTGAGTCGCGACCATTTTTGAACTGCTCTACCCACTTGTAAACATTTTCACGGTTCATACAACCTTCACCATAAACTTAAGAAATTCTTCATTATATATTGACTGGTTTCTCGCCTTCAGCAAGTAAAAAACGAATAACAGAATGTGAACGTTTCAAACAGACTCGTCATCTTGGAATGTATTTTTGAGCTTATAAACAAAACAATGTTGGTACATCAGTTGATCAAGGCTCATCCCAGTGATTCCAACTTAAAGCCATAAAAGTGCCCAACTTTCCCTACTAACAGCTTTATCCCCAAACCAATTTGTCTCTTTAATTATTTGATGACCCTCGTACATACCGTGATAAAACAGATGGAAATAATCACGTAAAATTGAACACACACCATTTTACACCAATCACTCACTTGTAAGTAGACGGTAAAGCGTTAACGCTGCAAAAAGTCAGTAATTACAAACCTCTTCACGGGTAGAAATAATCACGGGGAACTGAAGTGACAGCCATCAAGTGCGTATAAATCGGCAGGAAATCGTACACATCGCGGGAAGACACCGCAGCGCTCAGCGCTGGGCGCACGTTCCCGTGCCGCAACTCTCAGCAGTCTGCCGGGTAGCGCAGTCCGGCGCAGAAACGCCCACCGTCTGGCGGTGACTGTGCCAGCTGCATATAGTTATGTGTATCTGTGAGAAGGAAACATCTGCTATGTGGATGGCTGCTTGGAGGGCCTTCCTGGAAAGACTATGTCGCCCTATGCGAGGCAGATGTGACCGGTCTTGGCAGAGTGTTTTTGTCCTTTTTATTGTTTTTGTTTCCTTCCTAACTGTCCAGAGACCAGAGGTGGCGTCTTGTGGCCATTGTGTTGGTTTCACTTTCTTCTCGTTTGTCAGCTTGTAGCGGTTGAATCAAAGCCATTCCTCGAAGGAGTGATCACTTAACTATTTATTTGCACCATTGCATTAGTTCGTTATAACAGTACAAAAGTTAAAACAGTTTCAGGAGTGGAGACCTTTAATAATAGGGATGTGATAGCAGATCGGAGAAGTGTATAACAGAGGTATGGGTAAATCCTATGTTTAATCTAAAATGGCATTGGTATTAAGGACTCGTAATCATCGTAAAATTAATGAATTGGAAGCAGTATGTATATGGACTAAGGGTGTGTAAAAAACTTAAAATTGTTGGTAACTCATTATTATAGAACTTAAATAAACCTCTTTCTAACTCTTTTCGTTGTTTATTTCGCGTCCCACAACCGCTTATCGCCGACCGACCTTGGCAAGGCCGCGCCATTTGCGTGAGCGACCTTCGACTTATCAGTGCTTACATAAGCGCACCAGTGGGGACGCGTGGGCTTTTTCGTGTCATAATTATTAGTGTTAGTAATAGAGTGCAAATAACAAAGTCTGTCTTCATTGAAAAAAGAAGTATTACATGACAATATCCAAACTGTGTTAGCGTTGTTAAAAACAACCAAAATGCTTCTGAAGGGCCCAATTGTATCCCTGTTGTCGAAAATAATCAAATTGTATCTCATGAACCAAATTGTGTCTATATACCTATGAGAATTAAATAAACGATTTTTGTTCCCATGTGTTTTCGTTGTTGTTATTTACACAAAATCTATGCTCATTGTACTGTGAATAAATGGGTTGTGCAAAACACGCATATGTCACTAACTTTGAGTTAGGAAAGCAGATGGTATGTAACCATGTACACTTCCATAGACATTTACCAAACATGTCGTGTGCTTAATGAAAACAAAAAGACCTGCATCTATAGAAAGCTGTGTAGGGTGAAATCAGTACAAAAGTACACAGAATGCAAGGTAAAAATTAATTTATTTTTCATCCAACTTTGAAGTAATTTCACATTTTCAGAAATGGCCTCAACACTATTTTGTTCATATACACACATCTTCTTCAGTTGATGAACAGAATCTGTAGAAAACCAGCCGGCCGCGGTGGTCTCGCGGTTCTAGGCGCGCAGTCCGGAACCGCGCGACTGCTACGGTCGCAGGTTCGAATCCTACCTCGGGCATGGATGTGTGTGATGTCCTTAGGTTAGTTAGGTTCAAGTAGTTCTAAGTTCTAGGGGACTGATGACCACAGCTGTTAAGTCCCATAGTGCTCAGAGCCATTTTTTTTTTTTTTTTTGTAGAAATCCAGGCCTTGAATAGGTGCATACTTGTAGATTCCACACATGTATGTTACCTCCTTTCTCTGACAAGTACGGTGGTATCTGTGAAGTCAAATAATCATAGAGATGTCATCATATTTATATAGGGTATACCAGGATCGTCCCAATGAATTCCATTCTAGAAACGTGTTAATTACTTTGCATTCCTCCATGTTTTTAGAACACTTCATATCTTTGAAAGGCTTTTTGGATCCTGTGTTTGTTGAGAATGTCTTTATTACACCAACAATTTCTGTGAATGCTATGAATTCAATACCTTTAAATATTAACCACCTGCACTCTTCATGGTAGATACCATGTACACCTGCAATGATACTTTGAAAAGCCGTTGTGAAATGGTTTGGGTATGGAGCAACACCTATTAATTAGCACAGCTTGCTGCACAACACCAGAGAGTGGACAGCAGTTAATCACACAGTCATGTAAAACTAGAGCGTATGCCTCAATCTGGTCTGGGAAATTTATTGAAGATTTAAATTCACTTCATACGTCTATCAGTCATGATTCTACTATCTCATTCTGTTTTGAGCCTTCTATTACGATGACTGGTGTCAGCTCCTTGAATGTCTGTGGGCTAGTACACATTCTTTCTCTTCAACATCTTCATAGTAAGAAGAACTAAACTGCACATACCTGTGAAATGCTACTACAATGCATACATTTTCATCCCACTGTAGCAGTAAATTGTCATACAGATAGAATTATAAATGCAAGTAGGCTCTGGCATAAGTGAACTTACAACTAGGCAGCGTTGTGGAATAATTTGCTACGAGTATATTCCGACTTCCATCAGACTGAATTGCAAGTGTGATGAATCCAGGTGTCTCCAGTTGAACAGAGGTTTTAATAGCCCACGTTTGTCTTGTTACCATCAGTAGCACTGACTATTGAAAAAGCTCCCATGAACAGAATTTTAATGACAGACATGAACCAGCATTCAGAAGTTTTAAAAGGTTCAAATACTCCACGTCGACTACAGTGACATGAAGTTTTTTCCATATTTTATTGATGATGATCTCGTTCTCCTCTTCGATTCCTTGAATATATGAGTTGTTGTCTGCCATACTCTATACCAGAATTAGTTCCTGTTTAGCTTCATAGTAATTCACTGCATGTCTTCAAAGTACCCCATAAACAGTTTTAGATGTATGCATGCAGTAAATTTCTTGTACTCATCCACTGTTCTACCGTCTGGTTCGTCTATGAAACATCCTGCATTTTATGGACCACTCACATCCAATGTTGATGCAGAGATATATGTTTTAATGGTTCATTTAATGCCTACATTCCGTGTACAGTCAATCTCAACCCAATTAAGATCAAATTACATCTCCTGAAACAGGAATGCTGAAGTATTATGTGTAAGCTTCGACCCAACTTAAGGAGAATCACCCTTTCTCCTAAAGACCACATCTGAATATATGAAACTGTTGTATGGGACGACTGAACTGTAATGGTGCTGAATGACAATCCTAATTTTGTTATTCTTGTTAAATGTGGTTGAAGCATAAGTCCTGCATGAGAAGTTTTCTTGTTGTATAATTCGCTCATCATATTCCTCTGGGGCCATTATACTGAGTGACATTTCACGGCAGTTGTTTCAAGGAACTCGTAGACTGCACGTGTTATCACCTTGTGGTTCTGCTGCGAAGTACTGTGCCATGGGTTGTGTGGATTGACCTTATAACTTAACGCCCATCCTGTCTTGGATGTAGTCGCACAATGATTTCCCCACCACAAAAGTGGATAAGTTGACTATTCTGGTCCACAATATACAGCTCCAGATATTCACTTGAAGGTATTTGGCGTTGGTGGGAGTGTCAATAATCTAATACCCCAATCAAACTGATCGGAAGAATCGGTAAATTATATAAATCAATCTGTCACTTAGATAGAAGTTTGTTGCAATGTTACATACGACATAAATTGTACCTACTAGGAGTACATCTATCTGATCACATCTTTAAAATTTATTAGAATCTTTCTTCAGAACCTGTACTTTTATGAAATCTAGTAGTCGTCCTATTTTGTGTTTCTGGATAACGTCAATCGTTTCATTCACCGTCCTTACTTCAGATTTATATGTATTGATGTTTGCACGTAGCTTGATCCGTTTTCCAGACTGTTTTAAACTTTGTTTAAATCGTGTGTATCATATGCTCTGGGTTCTATTTCTAAAATTTATGCAAGCTCCAGATGCAGTTTATTTTTACTTTCTGTGATATTTAAGTTGTTTTTGTAGTTCTCCAAACCATTTGGTACAATACTTCAATCTCCAACGCTTAAACCAAGCAGCATTAAGTAAGTCACACATAATACTGACAACCTTTCTTTTAGAGTTAGAGTATATGACATAGGATCTGAACCTGAACTGGTGAATGGATGCTTAATGTACCTCCTTATACATCTTTATTTGCAAACTTTAGGAGAGACATGATGCATAAATGACTACAGAGGGAAGTATTAAAGCCTGTATAGCGTTGAAAGTTGTAGCACATATATCTTCTGTTGGTTGCACAGGTTACAGGTCACCAGATGAGTCGAAAAAGTAGATGGTATCTGTAATTTTTTTTAAACATATGCCACCCTATGGGTTCCAGGTCCTCCAGAAAATCTAAATTGACATTGTCTGAATTTCCACGTAGTCTTATGTAACACACCGCACATAAACACACCATGGAATCCTGGAAATTTGAACTTTTTTTTTAGTAGATCTGTATTTGTAAGCGCACTAGATTGCCTAAGCGACTTGTTTGTTTATGAAGAGACCTATTTCTCTCTTGTAGGGTTTCAAGTATAGTCATTTCCTGACGATTGCTGCTTCTGTCATGCGGTTATGGCTTCTTGCCTCCAGTAGTTGCTCCTGGGAGTTCTGTGCGCTCTTGACCGTCCCGGCGATAGCTGCAGCACCGGTGAATCACCTGTGGGGACGCCTGTGAGGGCTGGAATAAGGAAGGGTATAATTCCACCTGACGCCTTGCTAATTGGCAGAACCATGTGTGCTTTAACCGCTCCTTTTCGATATCGCTTTTATAGCTACATACATTCCCGTCAGGACACGGTTTTTTAAACACCCCTCTTCCATCTTCTAGTTGTTCCTTAATGCGTGATATCCTGTGATGACAACTTGCTTTAAACTCTTACCCAAACTTAATTTTAGCGTGCTTGGTTTTACCAACTGCAAATGATGCAATTCGCAGTCCTGTAAAAATATCATTTCTTGCACGTATTGCCTTGAATTTATCAGTTAAAATTCGATCTGCAACATTACGTCCTGGCAGATTTCTGTTGTAAATGTATTAATGTGGTGTTCCATACACACTTCGTCACCACCATGAGCCAGCTGTTTTTCAAGCTCTATTCCAAGTCCACAGTTAACATATCCCTGAATGTGTAATTCGAATGGCAGTATGTTGAGAATACAATCACCTCCTCTAATACTTCTCCTGTCACACGTTTTATGTTAGTGTGGTGATTCTGGTCTGGGCACCCTATTATATATCAAATCGCCCATGTCAATCAAAGTGTTCTCTATTGCAGGAAAACCAAGCCATTTACCTAGTGCTCTTCTCCTGCAACGTCTTATAACACGTTCTGTTGGAATCGTATGTGGTTCTGGGAATTTCTTCTGCATAAAAGAATCCTGAAATTTTAGTACCACTACTATCATTGAGGATCTAGGTTCTGGGATTCGTTCTTTACACTTTGGAATCTACAAATATCTCGACCACTCTGGTAGGAATGCATTTTCAAACGTCGTCTTCTGTTTAGAAATATGTACTGAATCACGTACATTAGGTTGCTGTTGGCCGCAGACCTACTATTGTAATACGATAGTATGCTGTATCTAGGAGTCCATTATCAAAAACAGCAAATGGTCACGTTTTCATTATGTGCTGTTTGGTTCGATTATACTGTGCAGTTATTTGTGGGAGGATAACTATCCAATCACATGAAGCATCAAGATTAAAGCGTATCCATATTTATACTTTCACTGTGCTGTTCAGACATTCCATCTTACTCGCCATTAGGTCAGTGATTGTTGAGTAACATATTTCATACCGCTCCCTCAGAGTCTCGAAATATTTATTGCAATATTCATCACTGACATTTGTTCGAAGATTTTCAGGGCAGCAAATTTTTACTATCTGCAGCAATCCCTCAGACACCTCTGCAACATCACTCCCTGTTTTTGTTTTAAAAGGTAGTGCCTAGACAAATTTAGAGTATATATCAAGGGCCATTGAAATATATTTGACACTTGCATTCACAAGTGAATATTTCCTCAAATCTACAAAATCTGCTTGCCATAAATTATCCAATCCATTATAAATTGCCTGTGGAGGTATGTTTTGCACGCTGGTTTCTGCAGGTCCCAAACTACAGTGCGATACTTGTTAGACGATACCTCTCTCTCTAAGCTCGGAAATGACTGAAACAACCTCATTTGAATGAGCTGTATTACTTGCAACAGCTGAAGCTATTAGTCGTTGTAGTTGATCTATTAGCTCGTTGGGATCGTCGTAAAATATATACTGTGGTAATCGATAATTCAGTGTTTCATGGGGGACATTCAGCATAAAATAATGAACAATCATTACTCACGCCCAGTCCTCACAGCCTTAACCCCGCCAATACATCGTCTCCTACACTTCAAACTTCACAGAAGCCTCATGCGACACTTGCAGAACTAGCACTCCTGGAAGAAAGGATACTGCGGAGACATGGCTCGGCCACATCCTGGGGGATGTTTCTAGAATGAAATTTTCACTCTGCAACGGAGTGTTCGTTGATATGAAATTTCCTGGCGGATTAAAAATGTGTGCCGGACCGAGATTCGAACATAGGACCTTTGCCTATCGTGGGCAAGTGTTCCACCAACTGAGCTACCCAAGCACGAACCACGCCCCGTCCTCACAGATTTAATACCACCTGTCCCTCGTCTCCTGCCTTTCAAACTTCACAGAAGCCTCCTGCGACCCTTGCAGAACTAGCACTGCTGGAAGTAGGATATTGCGGATACATGGCTCAGCCACATCCACGAGACGATTCTAGAATGCAATGTTCACTCTGCAACGGAGTGTTCGTTGATATGCAACTTCCTGGCAGATTAAAAATGTGTGCCGGACCGAGACTCGAACTCAGGAACTTTCCCTTTTGCGGGCAACTGTTCTACCAACTGAACTACCCAAGCAAGACCCACGCCCCGTCCTCACAGCTTTAATACCACATGTACCGCGTCTCCTGCCTTTCAAACTACACAGAAGCCTATTGCGAACCTTGCAGAGCTAGCACTGCTGGAAGAAAGGATATTGCGGAGACATGGCTCTGCCTAATCCTAGTGGATGTTTCTAGAATGAAATTTTCACTCTGCAACGGAGTGTTCGTTGATATGAAACTTCCTGGCAGATTAAAAATGTGTGCCGGACCGAGAATCGAAGACAGGACATTTGCCTTTCACTTGCATGTGTTCTACCAATTAAGCCACCCAAGCACGACAAACGACCCGTCCTAACAGCTTTAACACCGCCTATAATTTGTCTCCTAACTTTCATACTTCACCTAAGCGTCCTGCGATCCTAGCAGAACTAGCACTCCTGGAAGAAAGGATATTGCGGAGACATGGCTCAGCCACATCCTGGGGGATGTTTCTAGAAAGTAATTTTCACTCTGCATCGGAGTGTTCGTTGATATGAAACTTCCTTGCAGATTAAAAATGTGTGCCGGATCGACACTCGAACACAGGACCTTTGCCTTTCGCGGGCAAGTGTTCTACCAACTGAGCTCCCCAAGCACGAACCACGACCCCTCCTAACAGCTTTAACACCGCCTATACTTTGTCTCCTAACTTTCATACATCACCTAAGCGTCCTGCGATCCTAGCAGAAGTAGCACTCCTGGAAGAAAGGATATTGCGGAGACATGGCTCAGCCACATCCTGGGGGATGTTTCTAGAAAGTAATTTTCACTCTGCATCGGAGTGTTCGTTGATATGAAACTTCCTTGCAGATTAAAAATGTGTGCCGGGTCGACACTCGAACACAGGACCTTTGCCTTTCGCGGGCAAGTGTTCTACCATCTGAGCTACCCAAGCACGACCCACGCCCCGTCCTCACAGTTTTAATAACACCTGTACCTCGTCTCCTGCCTTTCAAACTTCACAGAAGCCCCCTGCGACCTTTGCATTACTAGCACTCCTGGAAGAAAGGATATTGCGGAGACATGGCTCAGCCTAATCCTGGGGGACGTTTCTAGAAGGAAATTTTCACTCTGCAACGGAGTGTTCGTTGATATGCAACTTCCTGGCAGATTAAAAATGTGTGCCGGACCGAAAATCGAACACAGAATCTTTGCTTTTCACGGGCAAGTGTTCTACCAACTGAGCTACCCAAGCACGACCCACGACCCTTCCTAACAGCTTTAACACCGCCTATACTTTGTCTCCTAACTTTCATACTTCACCTAAGCGTCCTGCGATCCTAGCAGAACTGGCACTCCTGGAATAAAGGATATTGCGGAGACATGGCTCAGCCACATCCTGGGAGATGTTTCTAGAAAGTAATTTTCACTCTGCAACGGAGTGTTCGTTGATATGCAACTTCCTGGCAGATTAAAAATGTGTGCCGGATCGACACTCGAACACAGGTTCAAAATGGTTCAAATGGCTCTGAGCACTATGGGACTCAACTGCTGTGGTCATAAGTCCCCTAGAACTTAGAACCATCACGAGGCAGAGAAAATCCCTGACCCCGCCGGGAATCGAACCCGGGAACCCGGGCGTGGGAAGCGAGAACGCTACCGCACGACCACGAGAGACTCGAACACAGGACCTTTGCCTTTCGCGGGCAAGTGTTCTACCAACTGAGCTTCCCAAGCAAGACCCACGACTCCTCCTAACAGCTTTAACACCGCCTATACCTCGTCTCCTACCTTTCAGACTTCACAGTACCCTCCTGCTATCCTTGAACACTAGCACTCCCGGAAGAAGGGATATTGCGGAGACATGGCTCAGCCTAATCCTGGGGGATGTTTCTAGAATGAAATTTTCACTCTGCAACGAAGTGTTCGTTGAAATGCAACTTCCTGGCAGATTAAAAATGTGTGCCGGATCGACACTCGAACAAAGGACCTTTGCCTTTTGCGGGCAAGTGTTCTACCATCTGAGCTACCGAAGCACGACCCACGCCCCGTCCTCACAGTTTTAATAACACCTGTACCTCGTCTCCAGCCTTTCAAACTTCACAGAGGCCTCCTGCGACACTTGCATAACTAGCACTCCTGGAAGAAAGGATATTGCGGAAACATGGCTCAGCCTAATCCTGGGGTACGTTTCTAGAATGAAATTTTCACTCTGGAACGGAGTGTTCGTTGATATGAAACTTCCTGGCAGATTAAAAATGTGTGCCGGACCGAGAATCGAACACAGAACCTTTGCTTTTCACGGGCAAGTGTTCTACCAACTGAGCTACCCAAGCACGACCCACGACCCCTCAACAGCTTTAACACCGCCTATACCTTGTCTCCTAACTTTCATACTTCACCGAAGCGTCCTGCGATCCTTGCAGGACTAGCACTCCTGGAAGAAAGGATATTGCGGAGACATGGCTCAGCCACATCCTGGGGGACGTTTCTAGAAGGAAATTTTCACTCTGCAACGGAGTGTTCGTTGATATGAAACTTCCTGGCAGATTAAAAATGTGTGCCGGACCGACACTCGAACACAGGACCTTTTCCTTTCGCGGGCAAGTATTCTACCAACTCAGCTACCCAAGCACGACCCACGCGCCGTCCTCACAGCTTTAATACCACCTGTACCTCGTCTCCTGCCTTTCCAACTACACAGAAGCCTATTGCGAACCTTGCAGAGCTAGCACTCCTGGAAGAAAGGATATTGCGGAGACATTGCTCAGCCTAATCCTGGGGGATGTTTCTAGAATGATGTTTTCACTCTGCAACGGAGTGTTCGTTGATATTAAACTTCCTTGCAGATTAAAAATGTGTTCCGGACCGAGAATCGAACACAGGACCTTAGCCTTTCACGGGCAAGTGTTCTACCAACTGAGCTACCCAAGCACGACCAACGACCCCTCCTAACAGCTTTAACACCGCCTATACTCTGTCTCCTAACTTTCATACTTCACCGAAGCGTCCTGCGATCCTTGCAGAACTAGCACTCCTGGAAGAAAGGATATTGCGGAGACATGGCTCAGCCACATCTTGGGGGATGTTTCTAGAAAGTAATTTTCACTCTGCAACGGAGTGTTCGTTGATATGCAACTTCCTGGCAGATTAAAAATGTGTGCCGGACCAAGGTTCGAACACCGGAACTTTGCCTTTCGTGGGCAAGTGTTCTACCAACTGAGCTACCCAAGCACGACCCACGACCCCTCCTAACAGCTTTAACACCGCCAATACATCGTCTCCTACCTATCAGACTTCACAGAAGCGTCCTGCGGTCCTTGCATAACTAGTACTCCTGGAAGAAAGGATATTGCGGAGACATGGCTCAGCCTAATCCTGGGGAACGTTTCTAGAATGAAATTTTCACTCTGGAACGGAGTGTTCGTTGATATGAAACTTCCTGGCAGATTAAAAATGTGTGCCGGACCGAGAATCGAACACAGAACCTTTGCTTTTCACGGGCAAGTGTTCTACCAACTGAGCTACCCAAGCACGACCCACGACCCCTCAACAGCTTTAACACCGCCTATACCTTGTCTCCTAACTTTCATACTTCACCGAAGCGTCCTGCGATCCTTGCAGGACTAGCACTCCTGGAAGAAAGGATATTGTGGAGACATGGCTCAGCCACATCCTGGGGGACGTTTCTAGAAGGAAATTTTCACTCTGCAACGGAGTGTTCGTTAATATGCAACTTCCTGGCAGATTAAAAATGTGTGCCGGACCGACACTCGAACACAGGACCTTTTCCTTTCGCGGGCAAGTATTCTACCAACTCAGCTACCCAAGCACGACCCACGCGCCGTCCTCACAGCTTTAATACCACATGTACCTCGTCTCCTGCCTTTCCAACTACACAGAAGCCTATTGCGAACCTTGCAGAGCTAGCACTCCTGGAAGAAAGGATATTGCGGAGACATTGCTCAGCCTAATCCTGGGGGATGTTTCTAGAATGATGTTTTCACTCTGCAACGGAGTGTTCGTTGATATTAAACTTCCTTGCAGATTAAAAATGTGTTCCGGACCGAGAATCGAACACAGGACCTTAGCCTTTCACGGGCAAGTGTTCTACCAACTGAGCTACCCAAGCACGACCAACGACCCCTCCTAACAGCTTTAACACCGCCTATACTCTGTCTCCTAACTTTCATACTTCACCGAAGCGTCCTGCGATCCTTGCAGAACTAGCACTCCTGGAAGAAAGGATATTGCGGAGACATGGCTCAGCCACATCCTGGGGAATGTTTCTAGAAAGTAATTTTCACTCTGCAACGGAGTGTTCATTGATATGCAACTTCCTGGCAGATTAAAAATGTGTGCCGAATCGACACTCGAACACAGGACCTTTGCCTTTCGCGGGCAAGTGTTCTACCAACTGAGCTACCCAAGCACGACCCACGACTCCTCCTAACAGCTTTAACACCGCCTATACCTCGTCTCCTACCTTTCAGACTTCACAGTACCCTCCTGCTATCCTTGAACACTAGCACTCCTGGAAGAAAGGATATTGCGGAGACATGGCTCAGCCACATCCTGGGGGATGTTTCTAGAATGAAATTTTCACTCTGCAGCGAAGTGTTCGTTGATATGCAACTTACTGGCAGATTAAAAATGTGTGCCGGATCGACACTCGAACAAAGGACCTTTTCCTTTTGCGGGCAAGTGTTCTACCATCTGAGCTACCGAAGTACGACCCACGCCCCGTCCTCACAGTTTTAATAACACTTGTACCTCGTCTCCTGCCTTTCAGACTTCACAGAAGCCTCCTGCGACCCTTGCATAACTAGCACTCCTGAAAGAAAGGATATTGCGGAGACATGGCTCAGCCTAGTCCTGGGGGACGTTTCTAGAATGAAACTTTCACTCTGCAACGGAGTGTTCGTTGATATGAAACTTCCTGGCAGATTAAAAATGTGTGCCGGACCGAGAATCGAACACAGAACCTTTGCTTTTCACGGGCAAGTGTTCTACCAACTGAGCTACCCAAGCACGACCCACGACCCCTCCTAACAGCTTTAACACCGCCTATACTCTGTCTCCTAACTTTCATAGTTCACCGAAGTGTCCTGCGATCCTTGCAGAACTAGCACTCCTGGAAGAAAGGATATTGCGGAGACATGGCTCAGCCACATCCTGGGGGACGTTTCTAGAAAGTAATTTTCACTCTGCAACGGAGTTTTCGTTGATATGCAACTTTCTGGCAGATTAAAAATTTGTGCAGGACCGACACTCGAACACAGGACCTTTTCCTTTCACGGGCAAGTGTTCTACCAACTCAGCTAACCAAGCACGACCCACGCCCCGTCCTCACAGCTTTAATTACCACCTGTACCTCGTCTCCTGCCTTTCCAACTACACTGAAGCCTATTGCGAACCTTGCAGAGCTTGCACTCCTGGAAGAAAGGATATTGCGGAGACATGGCTCAGCCTAATCCTGGGGGACGTTTCTACAATGAAATTTTCACTCTGCAACGGAGTGTTCGTTAATATGCAACTTCCTGGCAGATTAAAAATGTGTGCCGGACCGACACTCGAACACAGGACCTTTTCCTTTCGCGGGCAAGTGTTCTACCAACTCAGCTAACCAAGCACGACCCACGCCCCGTCCTCACAGCTTTAATTACCACATGTACCTCGTCTCCTGCCTTTCCAACTACACAGAAGCCTATTGCGAACCTTGCAGAGCTAGCACTCCTGGAAGAAAGGATATTGCGGAGACATGGCTCAGCCTAATCCTGGGGGACGTTTCTACAAGGAAATTTTCACTCTGCAACGGAGTGTTCGTTGATATGAAACTTCCTGGCAGATTAAAAATGTGTGCCGGACCGAAAATCGAACACAGAACCTTTGCTTTTCACGGGCAAGTGTTCTACCAACTGAGCTACCCAAGCACGACCCACGACTCCTTCTAACAGCTTTAACACCGCCTATACTCTGTCTCCTAACCTTCATACTTCACCGAAGCGTCTTGCGATCCTTGCAGAACTAGCACTCCTGGAAGAAAGGATATTGCGGAGACATGGCTCAGCCACATCTTGGGGGATGTTTCTAGAAAGTATATTTCACTCTGCAACGGAGTGTTCGTTGATATGCAACTTCCTGGCAGATTAAAAATGTGTGCCGGACCAAGTCTCGAACACCGGAACTTTGCCTTTCGTGGGCAAGTGTTCTACCAACTGAGCTACCCAAGCACGACCCACGACCCCTCCTAACAGCTTTAACACCGCCTATACCTTGTCTCCTACCTATCAGACTTCACAGAAGCGTCCTGCGATCCTTGCAGAACTAGCACTCCTGGAAGAAAGGATATTGCGGAGACATGGCTCAGCCACATCCTGGGGGATGTTTCTAGAATGAAATTTTTACTCTGCAACGGAGTGTTCGTTGATATGAAACTTCCTGGCAGATTAAAAATGTGTGCCGTTCAGAGATTAGAACGCAGGACCTTTGCCTTTCGCGTGCAAGTTTTCTACCAAATGTGCTACCCAAGCACGACTCACGTTCCGTCCTCACAGCTTTAACACCGCCAATACATCGTCTCCTACCATTCAGACTTCACAGAAGCGTCCTGCAATCCTTCCAGAACTAGCACTCCTGGAAGAAAGGATATTGTGGAGACATGTCTCAGCCACATCCTGGGGGATGTTTGTAGAATGAAATTTTCGCTCTGCAACGGAGTGTTCGTTGATATGAAACTTCCTGACAGATTGAAAATATGTGCCGGACCGACACTCGAACTCAGGACCTTTGTCTTTCGCGGGCATGTGTTCCACCAACTGAGCTACTAAAGCACGACCCATGCCCCGTCCTCACAGCTTTAATACCACCAGTACCTGTTCTCCTGCCTTCCAAACTTCACAGAAGCTCTCCTACGAACCTTCCAGAACTAGCACTCCTGGAAGAAAGATTGCGGAGACATTGCATAGCCACAGCCTAGTGTATGCTTCTAGAATGATATTTTCACTCTACAGCGGAGTGTGCGCTGATATGAAACTTCCTGGCGGTATTAAAGCTGTGAGGAGGTGGAGTCTGTCGTGATTGTGTAGCTCAGTTGCTAGAGCACCTGCCCACGAAAGGCAATGTTCCCCAGGTCGAGTCTTGGTTCGAAACGCAGTTTTAATTTGCCAGGAAGTTTTATATCAACCCACACTCCGCTGTAGAGTGAAAATTTTATTCTAGTGAACAATCAATTCCCACAGTAAACATATTATGACAATCTCAACATGCTAATAGATGAGCTGCAACGTCTCATCTGCGTTGCTATGTTCAGCAGCTAATATGAGCTTTATAACGGTTTTATATTTCACACAGCTTTGGCTTTCTGTGACTCCATTAGCTTTATTTTGTACGTCTGTCATTTGTAATACCTCATCACACAGTTCCAGATCTTTTGGTGAATAGTTTACGGTTTTTTCAGGGACTTAGGACAGTAAGGTTCTGTAGGCTGGTTGTTCTGTGAAATTCTCTATCGTCGACCTGTACTTTGTTATCTGTTAAAGTTTTAGGCCGCGTGCGAGCCATGTACGGTTTTCCACGCTGACACCACACATTGTGCCTGTCCCCTGGTGGCATGATATCGGCAATGGCATCGTCGTCAGCATATAATTTTACAAAGTGCTGTCCGGTAGATCAAGTAAGAGACTTAAAGATTTCTATTAGTGTCTGTTCCCACCGCAAATGCCCTAACATTAGCAGCGATAAATTCCCTTGAACAGCCTTCCATGCCTTGATTACCTTACACTTAGTTCACATCTAGTTATATACTAAACATAGTTCTGTACAGGTTATACATTACACACAATCCACACATTCTTCTCAGTTCTATCGATCTTTACAGTTAAGTCCTTTACTTTCTCTTCTGTTACATTATCCCTATCATTTAGTATATTAGTCAATCTGATAATCGTCTGACTATAGTTCCTTGTGTACATTCCCTACTTTATGTTTGGGAGACTGAATTTTTACATCCATGTGCAAGCGAATTTGCTGTCTATGTATTTCCAGGTTGAGAGCTCTACAAGTGTGTAAATTTCTCTATGATCTGATATATGCTGATGTTACCTCTCCTCACTCTTAAAAGTATTGTCTACATCTAGCATCATTCAGTTTTCATGTCTGATACAAATGAAATACATCAACGCCCATACGACGACCAAACAGGAATATTGTGAAATTTGATCCTTCCTTACACAGCAACATTGTCGAATATGAACTCACTGTTTGGTTGTACTTTTTCTGGTGGAGGACTATCACTACTTCCACTGTATGTTATGTACATCACACCATTGACACCTTGCCATATCTTTTGCAATATTTGGTATTAGGGCTGGAACAGCACTTTTGAAAACAGACAGACATGTTCAAAGCCCACCCCATCCGTGTGTGTTAGCAGTGACATGAGAACATTTGTCTTGCTGTGATTCGATGGAGCCATAATTATCGCTTATATATTATCGGGTAGGAGTACCCCATTCTCCTTCTTGGTTTGGTCTTCCACGCCATCACAGTACCAGTCCCTTACAACTAGGTCCTGGCGACGTGGATGCTTCATCCACGCTGTCATTATACCGAGTGCATCAGGAATTGACGTGTAATGGGCTTATACAGAAACAACAACACTTGTAGTAATATTATGCGTAGCCAGTATAACGCAGTCACCTTACCAACTGAGCTCCAGTGGCTTCATTCTGATCACAGAGAATTTATCTACCCTATCTAAATGTCTTTTCATATCTGTATGTAGGAATATCTAGAAAATTTGTCTGTCATTCAGTTTCATTATGATTGAAGAAAAAGATGACAGAAGCTGTAATAAGAAAGAAGTTTTACTGTTCACATACTAAGAATTCAATATTCTGCATTTATTTACTTTCGTTTCACACCACAATGTGAGGATAAAGTGGTTGAGGAAACTTGCTGTTGTTATGGCATTGTAGAAATTATACTGATGATATTGTCAGTGATTGTGCAGTAAATAATCCTAACTGAGCAACATTATAATGAGAGGCGAGAAAAAAAGAGACCCAGATACTAATAACATACACTATATCATATATGGGATGCACTACTTCATCATCAAAAAAATTCACTGGTTCATTTTTCATAGTATTTCCTGAAGAGCTGCACGCACTAAATTCTGTATGTATATTCCTCAAACTGATGGTAGGATCACAAAACTTGGCTATTACATCTGTAAATTTAGCGTGGATGGACTCCATAGCTACTGGAGTCAACTTTGACACTATATTGATAGATGAGCTAAAGCACTGTTCTAAATCATGTACATGTACACTACAGACATGGAGGAGGTTTAAAATGTCATTGCACACAACTTGAACATAAAGCACCCATCGATCCGGTCTATGTAACAGAAGAGATATCACCATCCTTAATCCAAATAAGTTCGCTATAGTGGGGTGCTGTAAGTAAGTGGATTGGTCAGCAGATTTCATCCTGAGCGCTGCTTCATCATAAATTGGTGTGATAGATAGCGTCAGAGCAGGATATTAAATGTCCAGGGGAGACAGAGATTGGTTACACTCTGGAGTTATCTGAGATCTGAAGTAGGTTTGCCTGAGATAGTTCTTCGCATTTGAGCTCAGTAAATAGCAATTTAATACTCTTCGTTGCAGTTTCGATGTCCATCAACACAGTACAGCCACTATCTACTTCTTCTATATCTGCTGTAGGTCCTGACTTGTTGGAGGCTGGTGTCACTGCTGCAGGCCCTGACAAACTGGAAGGCGGTTGCTACTGCTGCAGGTTCTGGCATGCTGGAGGTCACCTCAGCTGTTGAACGAAGATGAAGTAAAACCGCTACAAGTGGAACAAAGAAATGGAGCTGGACAAAGAAGAAGCAATGACATATAATTAGTACTTACTCTTCCACATCTTCCTATTCTGCTTGGAGGAGTTGGATGATATCAGGTACTCCTGCTGTTGATGCATCATGGCCCTCCCACTAAATGAAGCCAGTGAGATGCCATGCTTGTCATATATCCATGGCATCACTATCATATGACCAGATGCCAAGTTGGTTCCCACCTATGTTTCCAACCACAACATCACAATTTCGAGCGCCCTCTGGTGGCGATATTGTGGACTAGGTCAGTTGTTTTCCACATGTCAACGTGACCACATGTATAAGAATAACTCTTAGGAAGCATTTCTGAACAGGACAACAACCCAATATAAAAAAAAAAACACCCTATGTCCTTCCTTACCAACAACTCAGCACAGATTGAGCTTTTCCCACTAATTACTAGATAACACCTAAAATCAAAGAAATGATATCCTTCCTGTCCAACAGCTGATCACAGAATGGGCGATTTTCCCTGCCAATTTTTTCAGGGAGGAGTAGGGTAAGAGTGGAGTGGGAGCACAGCATGGGGAGAGCAGGGGGAAATCCATGATGTCACCAGTGTGACATTGCCACAACCATATCAGGGGGCAGTGGTAAAACTGGTGAGAGGGTCCGCCATCTTGAAAAAATTGAGACTGCTCTGAACAAACATTATTCTGGGACTTGCATTGCTCATGTGTGCTACCAAAACACACGTGCTTCCCAGTGTGATCGGTCACAAACTGGTCGAGTTTGGGAGGGGGTGGGGGGCCTTAAATGCTCCTCTTTTCTGGGAGAAGGTCAATGTGTTGTCAAAAATTCCCAGCCTATCTCTGTGGTCGTTTCAACTACGGCAAATGGAGAATTCGGACTAGTATAGAATTTTGCGCATGTTCGGCGTTCCAGTTCCAAGCAGATCAGTGTCCCATTATGTTCCATTGGGCAGCCTTATTCCTAGTCCTCCTCCTAGAGCCTCCTCGAAGTGGTTACTAGGGCTCTACCTGGTCGTTTTCGTACAGCCTGTGTCTTTTGAACATCCTGCAGCCATACGTTTAGCATTTTGCAGTTTTACTCTTTTCATGAGATAAATGATATAAAACACATGGAAACATAAACCTACCAGCCTTTTACAGACTCCTCAAACTTTTTCCGTATCATTCCAAGTTAACTACACCATAATATGCTTCCTCTGCACCTTATTAGTGCCAAATTAAGTCAATTACAAGCCATTTCATGTAACCCTACCCTTCCTGGAATGAGGTTTCAAAATGAGAATTTCAGAACGGGATTCTCCGTTTGAGATCAGAGACGGCAATGTGCATGGGCTGTGACTGGAATAGGTGGCTGACACTAAGTTTAGAATACTTTACCTTGCACCATTATTGTAATTTTATTTTGTGTATTATATTAGTTCATAGTTAGCTCTGAGACTTTTAATCTCTGCATAGGAATTTTTCACAGGAGTTAGCATCCATCTTACGATGAATTCCTGGCTCTATTTTACTTTCAAATTTTAGCTTAATTTTTCCCGAAACTATTTCTTCACAGAATCAGTTTCCTTTACTTTTGACTTTTGGTTGGTGAGGCAATGAATCAGGCATGGTGCTTCTTTATTGACATCTAAATGTTAATCATTCCCGCAAGTATTTATCCATTCACTCATTGTATATAGTTCCGTGGATCACTTAAATTTCCATAAAGAACATTGGACTAAATAAACACTGTCTGTTGACTTCGTTTTGATCTGTTTCATTACTGTATAGCCTTGTCATTAATGTACTTAAGCACTCATTCATGCATCACATATCCTTCCACAATAACACATAACTGTAAACTCTAATTGTCACTAATTATCTCCAAACGACAAACTAAAATCATTGCAATATGGAGGTAATGGTTTAACGTAACCTGTACATGATAAATGATTCAGAACCTAGGGAACTTACTGTTACAGCATTCAAATCTACAGTTCTTACTTACTACATTATCATAATTTTTCATTTAGAATAATAACCTCCATAAAACACACAAAAGTTTCTAACTCGAACTCTTTGGGTCAATAACTCTGAATTCCTCGAGAGTTACTTCCGAAACAAATTACTTTATCATTATGTTATTTCCAACACAAATAATTCATTCGCAGAACAACGAAATGAAAGCAAGATTAGGGTTTAACGTTGTGTCGACGTATCATTACAGACGGAGCACTAGCTCGGATTGATTCAAGGATGGGGAAGGATATCGGCCGTGCCCTTCCATGGGAACCCTCCCGGAATTTGCCTGGAGCGATTAAGGCAAATTACGGAAAACTTCCAACAAGACGGGCGGTAGCCGATTTAAACCGTCGTCCTTCCGAATAGGAGCCGACTGTGCTAACCATTGTGCCAGCTCCTTCCATCATTAACTGAACACTGACGCTGCCTGCAACGCATTGGTGTGGGAACAGTAGTAAAAACCAAGTACCTCATGTAGCAATCGTTCAGAAGGATAAATAACTCTTCACGTGCCAAAGCTGTGAGTAAAGCATAAGTTATTATGCAGAACTTCCTTTTGTCACAAAAAATAATAACATATTTACTTTGACCAACATTACACACAAGGAAACATTCCCAAGTGTCAAAAGTGATCTTGATGAAAACTTGGCGGGTGCAGAGGAGGAAATATAGTACAATACGTATTTTTTTCCTTAGTACCCAAGTTCATTTTTCACGGCCAAAACACACACCGAAGAATAATTAGCCTCTTAGGTTTAGAGGGAATATATTCGAAACGATGTATTCATTTAAAAGTTTATGTGTAGATAATGTTCTTGAAAACTGTTTAATGAGCTTTTGTAATAACTTGAAATTTTCTTACAACATAAATTAAAGGATCTGGTTTCTGAAACATCATTTTTGGGGAATAAGTTGCACACAATGTACTGTCGGAATATTTTCAACATACCTAACTAAAAGGTCCAAACATTTGGTAGTATCCTAATTCTCTATTTCACTTGTATTTGTTTTATGTTCTAAATTGTTATTTTGCGCTTTAAATTGATAGTTTTTAGTTTCTTAGTTTACTATTTCACTTATGTGTACTTTCTTGATTGAAAATAATAAGTAATTCATTATTACGATATAAACTAATCGCTGTTACAAAACAGCTTATACTAAACTTCTCCATGTAGCAAACACTTCTGACATTTGACAAACATGACACTTAAAACTAATCACATCTCCTGGCCTTTAAGAAACATTTCCTGTGATGGCAACAAAATATTTTCCTCTATTTATTCGCCAATTCCTCAAACAGAAGAAGCTTGTTTGTCACCACACCAATTGCTCTGAATATTTTACATACACTAATGACATGAAATCGGCTCCCCTACCCCTAAACAGACACACAATATTTCACGTATCCACAACTGCACACTTGCACGGATTATGGTCTTGCATGATAACAAGCAAGCACATGTGGAATTAGTTACACACACAAATGCACACGCACACGCACTAAACCAATGAAACATTTGTACCATAAAAGCAATGTTCATAATATGGAAAAAGATAGTGAAAGCAATTGGCTTCAGTAATAAATCTGAGAATGAAAATAACAGCTATACAGCAGTGCTAACTCAAGTCTCATATACCGCAGATCAGGGTTTGACTGTCATGTGAATTATTTTTTGACTTTTACCTCTGTCATGGATGTAAGTGTTTTAAAAGTAAGTACCTCTGTTGCCAGTATTGCGCGTCAGTTTATGGGTCTATGGGAACCTGTGCAGATATCAAGGAAATTAAAAGTGGACCACCTCTGAGACCTGACTATTTTGCTGATTCAATTGAAAATCACACACTTCATATGCTAAAAGCGAATCTTAATGCGCTGATAATAGTGTTGAATGATTCTTGATCATTCCTTCCCAATGATGAGGCAGAAAATGTGAATTCCAAATGGAAGTCGCTTTGGCACCTATTGTCGCCCTGGTAGAGGTGGTCCACCTTTACTTCCCTTGGTGTCTGCACAGGTTCACATGGACCCACACTCTGACGCGCAATACCAGCAATAGATGTACTAACTTTTAAAACGCTTGCAGCAACCACAGAGGTCAAAGTCAAAAACTCATTCAGATGCGATTCAAACCTTTATCCGTGGTATATGCCACTTGAGTATGGAGAAGGCAAACTGGTTGACTGATATACGTTTGTGTAAGGTTTCGAAAACAGCCACAAGTCGCAGTTGGTATTTTTTTATTGACCGGTTGCGCTCTTCAAATGCACAAGAGCAACGTCTGAATATACACTTCGAAGTTGTGTGACAGCACAGCCTTTACAGTTGGGCCACTACTTTAAAGATTAATTTGGCTTACTCACGTTTAAAGCACAGCAGCAAATGGTGACAGTGATACTGACAGCGCAGTCAATGTCAATGTCAGCATTTGCTATTGCACTTTAAACTGGAGTTTTTAAGTACTGTAGTACAGTTAAATTAATCTTTAGAGCTTTCAGCCAAGTGTAAAGTCAATCTTTAATGCTCTTAGAAAACTTTAAACTGCATATTAGGATGATGTTCTCGTGAATTTGAAGAGCGAAACCCATCAATAAATTACTGCGACTTGTGGTTGTGTTCGAAAACTTACTTGTGTAACAGTCTCTCCACCAGCAGACAAAGCTGCTATTAGTAGACATTTGTCTATCACTAAAACTGCTTTAACGGTAAATAGGCGAAAACTGATTAGAATCAGGGACGTTAAAAGATATTTTTGGTGTAAAAATTACCGAACTATCAGTTTAAATAGTTCAAATGCTTCAAATGGCTCTAAGCAGTATTGGACTTATTATCTGAGGTCATCAGTCCCCTAGAACTTAGAACTACTTAAACCTAACTAACCATGCCCGAGGCAGGATTTGAACCTGCGACCATAGCGGTCGCGCGGTTCCTAACTGTAGCACCTAGAACCGCTCGGCCACTTCGGCCGGCGCACGCCCCATCATACCCCACATATGCTCCATTGGACACAAATCCGGAGACCGTGCTGGTAAGGACGTCGCTGCACGTCTTGTAGAGTATGTTGAGCTTCATGAAGAAGCACTATCCAATTGGTGAGTAGCAACTTTCCTTCTCTGGTATTGTTAAATTACTTAAATATACTTAACGTTGCCCTATGATTATCTGATGTTGTTTGCAGATCGTGTGTAAGGGACACCGCACCAAAAGGCACTTTCTAAACTTCGTGACAGCAGCTTCCAAAATAAGTCTGGAAAGAAAATTCAAACAAGGATGGGGCTCAGTATTTCTCATATTATGGAGCTATTCAACTGAAAAGTTACCTGCCATCAACAGTATTACCAAAATATTGGAACATCGCCCAACACATTGCTTTGATTTACAACAGCCAATGGCGACTCTCATTGAACAGTAGAATAGTGAATACCATGTAACTACAAAGTTGAATGTATTTGTAAATTAAGATCAGTAAAGATCAGTAATGTAAGCAGAGACGTTATACATACATATATGGGAAACTGTTCGAAATCCGATATGTCGTAAGCAAATGGCATTAGAATATTGCAACAAGCAGCACTCACATTTTAATTTATTCTACTTTTAGTTTGTTAATGCCAACAGGCATTGTTCTATTTAGAAAAGTGTATGGTTGCAGAAAAAATACAGATTCTAAGCATTACTACCATCTGTTTTTTGCTAAATCGCGAGCCCATGACTACTAATCCTTTCTGTGAAACCTTCACATGAACAGTACTTCCCATTTCTGAGATATATATACACTGAGAGCGACCACATTTACTGCATTGTCGGTAGAGTATTTCTGGGAAACAAGTCGGTATGACAGGAAATACTGAGAAATTTGTTATGTACACTATGAGATAAAAGGTATCCGGACACCTGCCTCAACATGACTTACAAGTTCGTGACGCTCTCCATCGGTAATGCTGGAATTCAATATGGTGTTGGCCCACCTTTAGCCTTGATGACAGCTTCCACTCACGCAGGAATACGTTCACTCAGGTGCTGGAATGTTTCTTCACGGAATGCTGCACTGAGTAGAGATACTGTTGTCGGTCGGTGAGGCTTGGCACGAAGTCAGCGTTCCAGAACATCCCAAAAGTGTTCTATAGCATTTAGGCCAGGACTCTGTGCAGGCCAGTCCATTGCAGGAATGTTATTGTCGTGTAACCACTCCACCTTGCATTGTGAACAGGTTCTCGATAGTATTGAAAGATGCAATCGCCATCCCCAAATTGCTCTTCAACAGGGGGAAGCAAGAAGGTGCTTAAAATATCAGTGTTTAGGAGTGTGGAAATCTCGGTTACAGACATAAGACACGAATGTCACCCAATGACCTGACCACGTCTGAGGTCCGTGAATTCCGTAGAGCTCTGCATTCTGCGCTTTCACGATGTCTAATGACTACTGAGGTCGCTCATGTGGAGTACCTGGTAGTAGGTGGGAGCACAATGCACCTAATATGGAAAACTATTTTTTGGTGGGGTCCGGATACTTTTGATCGCATAGTATTTGTCGGAACTGCTGTTACTCCGACTGTCTACTACACCTAAATTTTCCACAAGTAAATATTTACAGCATGACAACATGAAAAAGGGGAAATTATGAATACGTTGCCAGCCTGCCTGAAGTATGTGTGTCATAGCAGAATTTTTGGTGGTAATGGGAGTAACACTTCCTGCTCATCCACATCTTTTGTTTGCTTAGTATAATGAGATTTATAGGTACCTCATTGTCAGCAGCACCAGAGACAGACCGTACGAAACAAAGGTTACTTTAAGTAGGTTTACAGTTACCTAAAGAGCACAGAGATACAGTCTACACACTTGCTAGGGTAGCAGCAAACAGTCATATCAGTAAGTATAGTCTATTTCTATTGTGAAGAGCACTTCATTGAGTCCACCTCTAGAATGGCTCAAGTCGTCTTGACAGTCAGTGTACCTAGTGTCCAGATGGTTTTGACAATCCAATGAACAGATTGCTCCACGCATACAATTTAACAGAACTAATGACTGCAAATATAGGCTGGAGAGTGTACATGTCTGGGAATGCGACCTCAGCACTGCTGGAGGAAGAAAGCTTGGCACGGGGGAGGAAATAGTGGTGAATCGCATCACATCAGTCACACAACTGATTGCCCATGAGAAGGAGGCACGTGAGTCATCTTCAATATCACTCGCCTTACACTTCCTAGTATGTTTCCTATAGCAATTAATTCACAGTATTTAGCATGCAATTACTCAATTCTCTGTAACCATCATGTAACTCTATAAGACCACTGTGGTTTTAAAATGTAAGCGTCACTTGAAATGCCAATACATCATGTAAACTGTTTAACATCTACTCGAGGGAAATTAGTACTATAGCCTTTAGTGCTCTTGTTCACCATTGCATTTTTTCTAACAGAATGAAATACGCCATTGTATGACCTGTTCTCAAAAAGTCATCCCAACCAGAACCGTGATGATGTCTAAGTGGATGTCACAAACGTGGACAAATCCTGACCAGTGAAGCTTCTTATTCCGTTTTAAAAACTATTAGAACAACTAATGCACATAAGGCAAAGTAAATTCTTTAAAGCTTTGTAATTTCACTGCGTACCACAAGCGGTTCTGAGGTGACAAGTATCGGAGTGTACTGAGACACAAATATTAGCACTTGGTGAGGCTTCCGAGGGCGCCGAAGCAGGCGCCAACTCGGTCATTCAGTCAATCGTACACAAAGCGAATACTGGCCCCTAGAACTTAGAACCACTTCAACCTAACTAACCTAAGGACATCACACACATCCATGCACGAGGCAGGATTCGAACCGGCGACCATAGCGGTCGCGCGGTTCCAAACTGTAGCGCCTAGAACCGCTCGGCCACTTCGGCCAGTGCACGCCCCATCATACCCCACGTATGCTCCATTGGAGACAAATCCGGAGACCGTGCTGGTCAGGGACGTCGCTGCACGTTTTTCACAGTTCGTTGAGCTTTATGAGGAAGCACTATCCAATTGGAACAACATAACACCTTCCTCTTGCTAGAATAGCAAAAGAACGAGTCTAACAACATTCTGCAAGCAACGAGCGCTGGTTAGCGTCCCCTTCAGAAGCACGAAATGTGAACAAGTATTGCAGCTTATCTACCCCAGGTCTGTAGGGCTTCGGGTGAAGCAAATGTGTCTTGGACGAATGCACTCAACGAGACTGCGCTCACCATCTAGATGTCCTACGGGTAGGCAGAATATGCGTTCATCGCTGATGACCACGGCGCTCCATTCCACCGTCCAAGTGATCCTCTGATGGCACCAGTCGAGCCATTGCACGTCGATGGTGAAGTGTGTGTGGAAGACGGGCTAGAGGCGTTGGTACCCGTAGCATGCTGCTGGTGTGCTGATTTTCTTCCTGCAATGTACAAATTGTTTGTACTTCGAAACAGTGTTCATATCTCTTTATTTATGAGTGGTACCTAAGTGTGTCTAAACAAAACGTATTTGTCAGTAAGTACTATCTGTGACTTGACTGAAGCCTTTCTGTTGGTCACAGTTTCCAATTAGCAAACGATCTCCACATGAGTGGCAGAGGGTCATCTCCTAGCCAGCTGAAACTCCGTCTCGCTGACCGGAAGGGTGTCCGCATCTCGTGGTCGTACGGTAGCGTTCTCGCTTCCCACGCCCGGGTTCCCGGGTTCGATTCCCCGCCGGGTCAGGGATTTTCTCTGCCTCGTGATGACTGGGTGTTGAGTGCTGTCCTTAGGTTAGTTAGGTTTAAGTACTTCTAGGGGATTGATGACCATAGATGTTAAGTCCCATAGTGCTCAGAGCCATTTGAACCATTTGAAACGGAAGGGTCTGTGGCATCAGATTAGCGAGCCTTTCGGGTTCCGACCTGTGTCCCCATCGGTTGCCACTTTATGGCTGCTCGCAGCAGGTTGTTGCCACTTCTGGCAGCAACCTGCTCACAGCAGCGCTAGAAGTATGTAAATTACGTTAGCACTTATAGGTGACAAAAGAAAAGGTGACTAAAAATTTGTTAGTTACAGACGTCACTAACTACCTTTTCAAGTTATACATCGTTTTCAGCGTTACCGCCGTTTCAGGCAACCTACTTAAAATCAGCTACATTGTTTTTCTTCCTAGGAATCAAAATGTCAAAGGACTTATTGTTACACACCGTAATGAGATGTTATGACAAGTAAGTAGGACAAACTTTGTGGGTGTTCACTAAAATTACAAACTAAACTGAAAAATGTCACACACATCACGCAACAAAGAAGAAGTCAATGAGCTTTTCTCCTCTTCTTCATCTCTCTTTAAATTATTTGTCTTTATTAACCAGATACTGCTAAAGCTGTGTATTTTGATTGTGTAATTCAAGTGTGTGATACCTAACTAATTTATTAGGATTCATTCCTCTTCCCCTAATCTCCTTTGCCGAAAAAACTGTGAAGTAAATCCGAGAATGTGTAGCTGCAAGACGTTTAGAAAGTTCGAAATAATCAGCATTGCTTTACATTCATAGTATTCCTCATGTGTATTTTTCTGAAACGAGCTGACGCCAGTCACTATGACGCCGTTCACTACAGACTGAAAAACGTATTTTTGGCGTCAGATCTTAGAAAAATTATTGCCACATATGCCTGAACCCACTCACCAATGAATGGAAATGTGTAAGAAACTGGGAAGCCATTTCGTAAACACAAACATCACAATATCTGCTCAGCAGTCCCTTCACCTCTCTTGATGACTTTGTAGACACGTGTACAATATAATTCACTATACATATCAAGTTCTTGTTTTTACAGTTTACACGTATAAGTATGAGAAGCAGCTCATAATGCAGTCACTGCACACGTAATATAGGTGTTACTGTAAGGCTAGAAATGTTTTAAAATGCATGTATCCGAGCAATGTGTCCGTCCTCTAATGGGCGTTCCACACACGACTCCCAGATTAACCCCAAGCTGGAGTGGAAGATCTACCGGCTGTCGCCTCTACCTGCATCTGCTTCTCCCTGAGCTGAGCGCAAGCACTGGCGCACGACGATTATATGAAGCTAACCTTTGTTTAGAGGATGCGCCCAGGAGGATGTCCCACTTTGGCCGATGTGTATGAGGATCAGGCCTCGAGACTCTGCTATGCCTGCTACAGGAATAACATGTACGCCACAATACGTTCAACACAACCTCAGAACTTTATTACACTGATAAAAATTATCCGGACCCCCAAAAACATACGTTCTTCATATTATGTATATTTTGCTGCCACCAAAGGCCAGGTACTCCATATCACCGACCTCAGTAGTCATTAGACATCGTGAGAGAGCAGAATGGGGCACTCTGTGGAACTCACGGACTTCGAACGTGGTCACGTGATTTGGTGTCACTTACGTCACACGTCTGTACGCGAGATTTCGACACTCCTAAAGATTCCTAGTTCCACAGTTACCGATGTGATAGTGAAATGGAAACGCGAAGGGACACGTGCAGACACCTCGTCTGATGACACTGAGACCGCCGACAGTTGAAGAGGGTCGTATTGTGTAATGGGCAGACATCTATCCAGACCATCACACAGGAACTCCAAAATGCGTCAGGATCCACTACAAGTACTATGACAGTTAGGCAGGTAATGGGAGAACTAGGATTTCATGATGGATCGGCTGCTCATAAGTCAAACATCACGCTGGTAAATACCAAACGACGCCTCTCTTGGCGTAAGGAGCGTAAACATTGAATAGTGGGAAAACAATTTGTGGAGTGACGAATCACGGTACACAATGATGCGATCCGATGGCAGGGTGTGAGTATGGCGAGTGCTCAGTGAACATCATCTGCCCGAACGTGTGTAGTGGCAACAGTAAAATTCGGAGACGGTGGTGTTACGGTGTGATCGTGTTTTTCATGGAGGGGGCTTGCTCCCCATGTTGTTTTGTGTGGCACCATCGGAGCACAGGCACCTTCTTACTTCCTACTGTTGAAGAGCAATTCGGGGATGGCGATTGCATCTTTCAACACGTTCGAGCACCTGTTCATAAAGCACCGCGTGTGGCGGAGTGGTCACGACAATAACACCCCTGTAATGGACTGTCTACACAGAGTCCTGACAACAATCCTATAGCACACTTTTGGGATATTTTGGAACGCCGACTTCCTGCCAGGCCTCACTGACCGACATCGGTACTTCTAAGAGCAGCACTCCGCGAAGAAGGGGCTCCCATTCCTCTGCAGCACCTGATTGCACGTATGCCTGCGAGAGCGGAAGCTGTCATCAAGGCGAAAGTTGGGTCAGCATTTCAGATGGAGGGCACCACGAACTCGTTGATTTTCAGGTAGGTGTCCTGATACTTTTGATCACATTGTGTACATCATAAAATGCTAAACATCAGGATCGAAAGACTAGGAATGCGAGAACAGCCATTCGCGCTTAGTGAGCTCGTTGTTTGCTCACGTTACTAGGTACATTGCACATAGGAAACCATAGAAGACTAAAGATAAAAAACGTAGAACAACCAGCGTACTAAATGTAAAAACATAAGGAAGAAAAGCTCTGCGCGTCGCAATAACGAAGCACAACGCCCCTAGCGAAACGCGCGGAACTGTTTGCAGTACGCGCGGAAATTGACACTTGCGCTCGGGTTGACCATCGTGCACTAACACAACACGTGCTAGACGATAGCTGCGGTCGCTACACCTTCGTGGCAAGACCAGCCTGGCCCCTCCTGCACTCATTACCGAACACTTCGCGAAATGACTGGCCGAACACTGTCTTCGAACTCTTCCGGTGCATTTTTTTTCTTTTGCATAATGTTTCAACATTATCCAAAGATGATTATCACACTGGCTGAGATGTGGAGAACGAGGAGATATGTCAACTAGCCTATCTTCATAAACGCTTCGTATTACGTTCGGTGTTAGTTGCTAAAAAAATTACCCTGTACACTTTTCACACACATATGAGAACCTACCAGGTGGCTGTAATTAAACTTTCTGTATTTAACACGTTTTTATACGGAAACTAATTACTGTATAAGTACCAAACTTGGTAGCATTAATTTCGAGAGTGTGGATTGCTTCATTTCCATGCGTCACAGCGCCACAGTCCAGTTCCAACTATGGCCTCCAGGTGCAGCGATCAGCCATCGTGATTCATACATAGTCTCACACACCTGACCAGTCACAGTGCACCAGACGTGTCGACATGAGCTCGGCTAAAAGGAGCAGGGCGTTGAACCTCTGTTATCAAAACTACAGCAATGCTACAGCTGCACTTCGAAGATATCGCTGGACGAGAGGATTGCGGGAGGGTCCACTTTCTGCACCTGCTATGCGGAGCATGATGAGGAATGAACAAGCTAGAATCAACTGGAGAACTGCGCGTCGCTCTGGGAAGAGGCCGACGACCGATTGTACCACAGATGGTTGAAGAAATCGCTGTTGCTAAGGCAGATAACGCTGAGCGTAATTCCCAATCGTGAGACTATGCGCTTGCTGTGTCACGTCAGTTGAACATCCCGTGGTCCACTGATGGAAGGCGCTTCGAACCATTCTCGAATGGTATTCGTACAAGATCCGTATGTCACAGGAACTTGCACCTCAGGACGCACAATGACGTGTTGAATTCGCTGTCCACTTTCTCGCAAGGATTGAAGTTGCCAGGGGCAGGCCCTCGACCATGATATGGACAGACGAAGCTCTTTTTGCGCTGACAGGTGAGGTGAACACACAGAATGGCCAAGTGTGGGCATGAAGTTTCTCTGTGTGGTGAACATGTCACCATATGGTGTGCCTTCACAGCTACGTTCACCATTGGTCCATTCTTTTTGAACAGGTTGGCGCCGAAAAACCAGAGATGTGCAGTGTGAGTGACCAGCAATATTGCGATATGCTTTGCCAGCATGTCATACCCACCCTACATGAGAGAGACGCATTGAACACTACAGTTTTCATGCAAGGTGTGGTCCCACCACACATCACTCGTGAAGTTCAACTGCTTCTCCGAACACATTTGGAAACGATCGAATTACAAGGCGATCGTTTCCAAATGCTTGGCCGCCACGAACACCTGGGCTCACTCCCTGTGATTTCTGGTTGTGGGGCTACCTGATGAACAGGGTTTACCAGGGGAACATTCAGACATGGTCGCATCTGAAGCTCAGGATATCAAGAGATGTAGCCAGCACAACCACGGACATGCTCTGTTCTGCTGTGCAGAATGGAATCCTGTGGTTTCAGACTCTTCTGGAAACTGATAGGCGCCATATTGATCATCTTTTGTAACAGTAATGGTACCCGTGTATGATGTACCGTAGCAGCCCATTAAATTGTTTCAATTGAACTGATTCAGCATTATTTGTCTTCCCCATGGCCTTGACATTAATGCTACCGAGTTTAATACTCGTATAGTAATTAGTTTCAGTGTAATAATGTGTTAAAGAGGGAAAGTTCAATTATAAGCACCCAGTACTGTCTTATGGAAGAAGACTGGTCTAATAATTCTTCTTGCAGTAACTGCATGCCAAATTCTCTTCTCACACCACGCAGAGACTGTTGGTGTAACTGATGAGGATTTTTTGAACTCCAAGATCTACTGTTTGGCGAATTTACACTGTCTGACAAAAGCACGCTCCATTATGGAGAAAGAGTTTTTCGGGATCAGCTTTCCCATCACGCACAGAGTCTTAACAGCCAGATATGGAGCAGCAGTAGCTGAGTAAGTCAGTCGGTGCACTACCGCTATTTTGTAAGCTTTCAATGCCGAGTGTGTGCACAGCTCCCTGAGCAGGCACTACTTACTCACAGGGCAGTCTCAAGTGCTGAACGGCGCCACTATTTTCCCGTACTTCTGTCCGAGGCCTCTCCTTACGGGCGTAATTTATTTCCATGTGAAACACAGCAGTGTCTATACCCTCGCTTGTCAAACACGGGTCATACCTCTTTAAATTTCTCGGCTAATCCCCCTACCGCTCAATAATATCGAACGCGCACAACTGGAAATTTTCGTATAAATGAGAGCCAACATGGTGTTTTACATAGTTCAGGAGAAACTCGTTATCACCACAGCAAATGGAGACTTGTCAGAAAATTGAATAGAAAACACCCGTAAATTCAGTCGCACAGCAGGGCAGGCACGAATACAGTGTTCTTGTCCGAAAACCACGCCCGGCGACATTCGGGCGGGGGAACCTCTGGTCTCAGCACGGGGGAGGCGCGCGCAGCCGTCCCGCGGCAGCACAGGCGACGGCAGTGGGCGGCGGCAGGCAGACGCTCGGCCTTCCACCCAGGTGCCGGCTCCACCTTTCTTTTACTAAAAGACAGCTGCAGCTGTCAGTTAGGCGTCGTTTTGGGAAACTGTTCCAGCATTCCCTCAACGTATGTTTTGTGTGCACCTAACTGTTTTGTGTGTCCTGCCTGCCTCGAGGCACTTGCGCGTGCGTTTTGAGCCTAGCTCATTGCCGAAGCAGGTCGGGAAACCTGGTGGTCCACCATCTGTGCTGCTGGTTTCCCAGACTTGAAACAGCCTGGAGCCAGACTGCCACGACGTTTCATTGAAGGAATGGGCCCTATAGCAGCTCGCAACATGCACATGCTACACAGTTATTGAACTATATTGAAAAACGTAAACTAGTTACAGACTACGGCGTACACACACTTTATTGAACATGCAAATGTCGCTATAGGTACTTGAATTTAGGGTATGACGTGTTCAATATGGTTGCCGTCTTTGGCGATGATGTGTCATAGACTAATAGCGAAATTCTGTTGACACACTGAAGTGTCACAATATCGATGCTGTCGATGACCGCCTGAATGGTTGTTTCAGCTCAGCGATGGATTTGTGGTTATTGCCATACCGTCCTACTACCACTGAGGCCAGTATGAGAGTGTTGAGACACTGAAGTGTCACTATATCGATGCTGTCGATGACCTCCTGAATGGCTGTTTCAGCTCAGCGATTGTTTTGGGGTTATTGCCGTATAGCTTGTCTTTAAAGACGAGGTGTACGTCAATAAGTCCAAAACCATATATCGATGCTGTCGATGACCTGAATGGCTGTTTCAGCTCAGCGATTGTTTTGGGGCTATTGCCGGACACCTTGTCTTTAAAGACGAGGTGTAAGGCGATAAGCCCAAAACCATCGCTGAGCTGAAACAGCCATTCAGGTCATCGACAGCATCGATATATGGTTTTGGACTTATTGACGTACACCTCGTCTTTAAAGACAAGCTATACGGCAATAACCCCAAAACAATCGCTGAGCTGAAACAGCCATTCAGGTGGTCATCCACAGCATCGATATTCTTACACTTCAGCGTCTCAACACTCTCATATTGACCCCATAAGCACATTAGAAATATATACCTACCTTGTTTTCAAACGATTATTTTCAAAATTTGTGACTTTGTCTGTCTAAGTTACTTGTATGCAATAACATATTTTTCAGTTTCACATTTTCAGTATATTAAAATGTATTCATCAGCTACGTACTTGGTACCACTGGCGTCAGCATGAACCCAGTCTAAATTTTTGTTTTGTTTCCGGAATGTAACGTTATGATAACTGAACGAAGAATGTTGCGTTGAAGAGATACTATACGTAACAGTTACAACAATGAAACTAACATTTCCCACACATTATTTAAACCCATTGTTGCCGATTCTTGCTACAGCCGTTATTGTGTATTACCTCAGTTGCTGCTGGTGTTTTGCCTCAGCGTGTGCAAGACCTACATATCGATTAGAAAACGTTTGAGTAGTGCTGAAATACATGCAACTTTGAATCAAGAAGAGGAATCAGGAGGTATACCGTTTGATGACGATGAAGAGACTGATGCTATTATTTCTGGAGGTACTGAATCAGCTGAAGATTCTGATCAAGATATAGGATGTTTGGAAACTCTACTTCCTGAAGTTGCTAATGTCTCAAATGAGAATGTTTCAAGTAAGTACACATAATCTACGAAATTCTTTCAGAAAATTTAATGCCAGTATTAGTAATAATAATTTGTAAGTACATATGTAAAATAGTAATCCCATTTCTTTCAGGTCAAGAAACGGAAATGAAACATGGGGGAAAAAATCCTGTTAGATTACAAGGCAGACAGCCAGCACGAAATACATTGAAGACGGCTCCAGGTCCCACGGGGCATACTGTAAGGAACGTAAATACTGGGCAGTCAGCATTCCAAATATTTACGAAGCCCCGCATTCTCCAGATTATTTTTAAGTGGACCCACAAAGAAGGTAACATTACTTTCGCTAACATATGGACCGATCTTGATAGAGAAGAATGGGAATGCTATTTTGGCCTGGTTATTCTTGCAGGAGTGTACAAATGTCACAATGAGGGTACAATGAATTTATGGAATGAAGAGCTTGTGCGACCTATTTTCAGTAGTTCTATGGGTAGGAGCCGCTTTACAGAAATATCACGCTGTATTGGGTACGATGATGCTCAGCACCGGCGAGACAATCGTAGCCCTCATAAATTGCCTCCTATAATGGATTTGTATGAACACTGGGTAAGCACATTACATGACGCATACAAACCACACGAGAATATTACAGTTGATGAACAACCAGTAAGTTTTTGGGGTAGGTGTCCATTTCGCCTGTACATCTGCTCAAATCCTGGAAAATATGGTACAAAGAATATGAGCTGCATGTGACAGCACTAATTACTATGACACACACCTGCAGGTGCACACAGGAAAGAGGGAAGGCCAGCCTGGGGAAATAAATCAGGGGAAAGGAGTAGTGTTAGAATTTACAGAAAATTTATCTTGGAGTGGTAGAAATATCATAACAGATAATTTCGTTACAAGTTAGGAGTTGGCCAAGGGACTAGAACGAAAAAAATTACTCTGTTAGGAACACTAAGAAAAAGTCGTCATGAACTACCTGCAGAATTTATTAAAGCAAGGGGAAGAACTGCAGCTTCATGTCTCTTCGGATTCCAGGAATCAGTCTCCTATTACCAATAGGGGCATTGCTGAGTACTGTGCGTTTCTGAGAGGAAAGAGGTGATGGCGAAGCAGCAAAACCTATTGTAATCCGAGACTATAATGCTACTATGTCAGGTGTAGTCATAATGGACAAGTCAGTCTGGATGTACGCCACAAAACGTGTGATAATAAGATGGCCCATGGCTATTTTTTATAGTATTTTGGATATTAGTGCCCTAAATGCTTTCATAATTTGGCTGGAATTAAATCCTGACTGGAATAAAATAATCACCTACAAAAGAAGAGAATTTCTTCTGGAACTGTGTGAACAATTGTAGTACAGAAAACCAGAAGTCGGCGTAGCAAAGCTTCTCTTTCTCGTCCTCCTCGTACTTAGCAGAAGCGCATACGGAGGCAAAACGTGGACGGTGCTCCCTATGCGAACGTTCAGTGGATTGAAAACATTCAGAAACGTGCAGTTCTTTGGTCTTTTAACATCATGCAGAGATTCTTTGTTTTAAATCTAAAGAGTTGCTTTGTTTAAAATGTAAGGACCTATAAGATCAAGGATTAATGCAAAATTTGTAAGTACTTATATACATAGCTTACCAGGTTTCAGTCAGTAATGTATGCTATTATGTCAGTTCATTAAAATAAAAGAAATACTGCAATATATCCTGTGTTACTCAGTGTAAGACAAAAATTCTCGTAGTAGGAGGTTTCGCATGTGTTCAGATTCGAAGAATATGGCGGCCAATCGAGAATCATTCCAGTGGCCTCGCGGTACCCCAAAGCCAGAATGCAGTCCCAAAAGTGCTCCTCCAGGACGTCAAACACTGTTCTGTAAGGATGGGGTCGGGCTCCGTCTTGCATGAACCACATCTTGTCGAAATCAGACTTTGATTGATGGGGATGAAATCATCTTCCGAAATCTTCACATACATTTTGGTAGTCACAGTTCCATCAACCACTATCGCACCGATTATTCTCTGATTGGTCATTGCACGCCACACAGTCACCTGTTGAGGGTGAAAAGACTTTTCGATCGCGAAATGCCGACTCTCAGACCTCCAAATGCGGCGTTTTTACTTATTGATGGACCCATCCAAATTAAAGTGGGCTCTGTCGATAAACCAAACCATATTCACATCAAATTCCTGTTAGTCTATTCTGTGGACAATAGTGCTGGGGAAACACAACCGCTGATTCCACAGCCTTGCTGTGCTACTACTGGGAACAGGTGAAACCAAAGAGAATCTACAGCCATGATATATTTTTTTTTCGAGCCACGGTTTATAGATGGCATACTTTTCGGAAAATATTCAGGAGACAAAGCAGTCAAAGCTCCTGATGGCACTACTCAGGAGGATGTCTTCACCAGGAAGAACAAGACTGAAATGTTGGATCCTTTATTCTGACAGGTTGTAACACTACAACCGATATTGTAAATAATTTGTACTGATTAAATATGAGTAATGTAAAATGTATTTTCTTTATTATGAAATGTCTTTGATCTACTGTAAAGAATTAGAGTTGTGTGAAATGTTGACTCTTTGCGAGTTAAGTTCTTTGTATTATTTGGAGGGCAGTAGCATTTAATTATGTGTAATTTGTGTTAACTTCTTAGTATGTTTAAATGAAGCGATTTATTAAAATAAGTTTGTCTGTAACTATGTGATAGCTGGTTAATACCTAGGGACTTCGCATTATGGCGGCAAACCAGAGAGCACAGTGGTCAGTCGGCAGCCAGTGGCCGACGAGTGAACAGCGCAGGTGCCGAGCGAGGCTTACAGTACTGCAACTGAGATGGAATGGCCTCGAATGTAATTTGCGGCTTAAAATAGTGCTCTCACTTTGGGAAAGGCTCTAAAAATGATATTAACGACACCGAGAAAAAGTAAATAGAGCTTATTAATGCCACCAGAGAGACCACACAACCGCCACACGCTCGCCACCACTATTGCGCAACCACTTCATGATACATACGAGAGGCCGGTACTGTATAACTGTATGGACCAGTAATTTTCTGCCTGGTTTTGTGAAATTATAATTCTAACATTGAAACACTGTGTTTGAACAATGAGCATGTCCTGTGAACATATCCAAGTAGGATCAAGTCCTTGTAAGTGACGAAATCCGAGTGCCCTTTGTAAAAAGAACTGGTTAAATTCTTGATTTATCCAAGAGAGCATGAAATTCAGTGAGGAATTAATAACATGTTGTTGATTAAATTATCTGTTTCATAGACCAAGAAAGGAACTTAATGAGAGACTTATCAGAAAGTATTAAAAGCTTCATATTGTTTTAAATGTGTTTTGTGCTAGTACACTTAATGTGCTTGGTAAAAGTTACTTGTTTCATATACAGATAAATAGAGACTCTTTATGTCTGATCGTTTTGAAGCTTAACTATAAATTGAACTTAAGTATGAAATGAGGCAAGAGTATTACCTGGTGAAAAGTGTGTTAATGTACATTTGCTTTAAAAAGTGTTTGTAATATTCACTTGCTTCACAAGTGGCGTCAAAAAGCAGTTGGTTTAGATGTTGATGGAAACTGAACTTTCAATTGAAGTCATGTTTAAAGTAGTAGAGAGTATTCTCAATGCTAGTAGTGTTGAAACATCGCAAGATTAAAGACCTCAAGTGGGGAGAGTAATCTGAATTTTAGCGTAATACCACACAATTCTGAAAGTGTGTATAATTTTGCTTTTATAATGACAGGATAGTTTGTCGAACCACATTTCATTCTTTTAGATCAGAAAGATAAATCAGAATAACTGCTTTCTAACCAAAGGAACTTAAAGTGATTATAGAAAAAGTGAATCTAGAAGGTTTGTATACAGTATTACTTTATTGTTGTGTACTGTAAATGTGTGTTATTTGAACTTGACTATTACTATGTGTTATATTGTCTGATGAGGATTGTGCAAAACCAATTTAGACAATTAGTTAAAGGCAATAGTAATGATTAAGATGAATAAAGGAAAGGCCTCATCTGCAGTCCTGTGACTGCCCACCTGTAAAACCGATAACTGCTGCTACCTACAGTGGTTCGTCCAGTTGTGTGTATTCATTGCACTACATTAATCAGTAACCAATGAAAATTCCTCTGAGAATAGTAGGAACAGATTCTTTCTGGATAATGTTTTCACATTATTATGCCTAAATAGGTTGGTGACCGTATTATTACTCCATTCACCAGTAATGTCTTACTGAAATTGCTTAGTCTTTCTGCAATTTGCCAACTACTATCATTACGAAGTTAAAGTTCGATGTCCTGCTTCTGTTAGGAAAAACAAGGTCAAAACCAAACTTCCTCTAAGAGTGTAACATATACTGTGTGTAGTAATCCATCTTTCGTAATTAATAGCACAAGCGACGCCAGTAGTGTGTTATACGTGGCTTTTCCCGTGATAGGACTATTTGTTCTGTAGGGGTGTAAGTGTTATAAGGCACGCTAGAAAATTTAAGAAGTTAAATAGATAAGTTGAATTTATATGCAATGGGAATTAGTGAACTTCAGTGGAATTGTCATAGGCAAGACAGACACAAAGTCAACAGCCATCACATTAGTAGTGGATCTTGTAATTAAATTTACCTCAAGACATTTGAGTCTCATCTTTATCTACAATAATGATGGAATTACAATTTTTGCCACAGCCAGGACTTGAACACAGACCTCCTGGCCTTGTAGGCAGGAATGGTGACCATTACAGCACCGCAGGAGTATGGCTGCCTGAACTACCTACGGCCAACGACCCCCCAAATGCAAACTTCAATTCACATCTTCAGTTTATTTTCCCCTACTCAGATCGTCACTATTGCCGAGGCTCTCCGTCACTGGAATAGCACCCAAGCGCAGGAAGTGATGGGGAAATCCTCTACCTCAGTTCTAGGTAATCTTCTACATCTGGAGATCTGGAGATATGTTGGGGAAGGCATTCGACTTAGGTATTCCATTCAACAACGTTAGGCATTTGACTGTGCTGGTATGATAGCATTATTACCTAGTAAGCAAGGATACCTGGGTTCAAGTCCTGGCTTTCTTAAGATCGTACATTAGTACTAGTTCGTGGATCAACTAGCTACGAAGTTAATAAAGTGACTGAAAGACAATACGATGAAATAAATGAAATGAAATGATTGAGACAGTTAAAGGGGAGGGAGGTTTAATAGAGGTTGGTGACTCAGTTTCGGTGGTAAGGAAAGGAAGAATCGGACAAATAGTAGAAAGACATGGACTTGGGGAAGGGAATGAAAGAGAATCTTCCTGGTAGAATTTGGCATAATTAAACCATCGCCAACACTTGTTTAAAAATCGTGAAGGAAGATTGTATTCGCAGAAGAAATCTCTGGACACTGATATGTTTGAGAGTGATTGAATAATAATGAGCCACAGATTTTAAACCATGAGACATTTCCAGTGGCAAATGTTGACTCTGGGCATAATTTATTGGAGATGAACTGAACACTACAACCTACAACTGAAGAAATTACAGAAATGTGGGAAATTAAGCAGATTTAGGCAGGAAATGGTGAAGGAAGCAAAGGTTGTTGAGAGAGCCAGCCATGACAAATGAGAATATTGGGAAAGAAGGCAACAGACGAAAACCAGGTGACTCTTGTAATTTTTTTGTGCCTATGTCCCGCATTGGTGCGGAGTCGGTATGTTTAATTTAATGTGTGGGCGTGTACCTCTCCCGTCACGACCCCGTTACCCTTCTGGAGGCAATATGTGCACCCCAACTGCCTCAGTACAGTGTTATGAACCTGAGAGTGAGCGAAACTGTTTGTGAATCGTGTAACTGAGGTGGGACTTGAATAATGGAGTGGTGTTCACCTACTGGGATGTGGTAAACCTAAAATACCACATCCATGCTGCCAGGTACACTGATCCATGACCGTCTGGGCGAGTATGAATTGGTAGCTCTGAGAGAGCAAATGGCGAAGAAAGTAGACCATCACATAGCAAAAAAGGGAAGGTCTGGTTGAAATCTATAGATAATTTAGGAGATATTGAATTCTGTTGACGTAAAGAGCAAATATGATAGAACAGAAAATGACGCAGGTGGAAGGGAAAGTCGCCTTCTAGGAAATGATTCTGACAGAGAACGCAAAATGGCTAAGAAGCAATGTCTAGAGACCAAATTCCAGGCTGTAGAGGATTGCATAACTAGGGGAAAGCCAAAGGCCACTTGTAAGTAACTTAAACCTTTGGAGAATGGAGAGAAGCAACTTTTAGAACATAAAAGCTCAGTGCAGCAAAGAAGAGGAAGCAGCAAGACTGAAGGAATATTTAGAGGATTTGTTTGATGCGAAGGAACTTAAAGAGTATTATAGAAACAGAACAGGAAGCAGGTGAAGATGAGATGGGTGATAGAATACTATCAGAAGCATTTGCTTAGTGCACTGATAGAACTAAGTGGAAACTAGGCCTCTGAACGACATACTCTTGAATTCGTTGGAGAGCAAGCCATGACAAATTTTTCGACCTATTCAACCAGTTACACAAGATATACAAGACAAGCGAAATGTTGTTTACAACATGTACAAGAACTATGCTACAGGTTTAAGATTCGATGGAACTGAACTATAGCAAAGGCCACGGAAGCTGATTCAGATTTGAACATTTTGCTACAATACATTCGCACATCTTGGCTTGGCTCATTGCATAGCATAAGGAACTCAGCTGTATGGCCCTACGGCCTACTTTGCACATCACACTGCAACGGTGATTCTTTTTCAAACTGACAGCGGACAGTCATGTGTGGTGATCGCCAAACCTTTGCAAAAAGAAGTGTTGCAGTTACTTCACCAAGGGCACTGGGGTATTGCTCGTACGAAACAGTTAGCACGTCGACACTCTACTTGGCAGGGTATGGACACCCAAATAGAAAGGATTACATTACAGTGTCCCGCATGTGCGGAAAATCAGTCTGCTACACCACACTAATTCTCAGCTTAGCCTCACTCGCAATAACGATGGCAACTTGTGCACATGGACTTCTGGGGACTTTTTTTAGAACACTCGTTTGTTGATTGTGGCAGATTCAAAAAATGGTTCAAATGGCTCTGAGCACTATGGGACTCAACTGCTGTGGTCATAAGTCCCCTAGAACTTAGAACTACTTAAACCTAACTAACCTAAGGACAGCACACAACACCCAGCCATCACGAGGCAGAGAAAATCCCTGACCCCGCCGGGAATCGAACTCGGGAACCCGGGCGTGGGAAGCGAGAACGCTACCGCACGACCACGAGATGCGGTCATACTCAAATAGCAAGTTTCCTTTTTCTTTTGCCGTGAACTCGAAAATGGCACGTAGCACAATTCAGCTCTAGAGCGCCGGCCTGCGGGGGACCCCTCCGCTACTTCCCCCTCCACACCTACTGTGCGAGGAGAGAGCGCTGTGGCTCACAGAGATTCCCAGAGGCGCCTCACACAGAGAGCATCCCAGAGTGCCCCTGAGAGCTGCAACACCAAGAAGAATCGCTTCTCGGCTTTTGGCAAGATCAATGTGTTGTTTATTTTTTCTTTTTTAAGATAAGGAAAAGGATCAAGGATAAAAACTTTACTCAACTTCTGTAATAATGTAAAAGATCACCATTCAATTTTATTTCGTAACAATTATCTTGATCTTTCATCCAGATACAAGGACCCTCTTGCTAATTAATTTTTCGATAATTCCTCGTCCTCAATGTAAAAGGCATGCTAGACGTGAAATAAGACTTCCCAAGGTCACGGTTTTACACTTCAGCAACTTGAAACGTACGAAAAACAATCACATCTCTGTTATTAAAACTCTCCAATCCTGAAACTGCCTTAACAGTACTACCATCGTACCGCACTATAGCAACAATTATCCATCCATTCCCATGACCAGCAGAAGCTTTCTGCGAAATTGTAAAGTTCAAAACACCTCCACAAAAACCAGACGGTCCCTAAAGAAAAACTTGTCCTCCAAGAGCTGATGACGTAGTAATTTCCACATCATCTATTCCCTTCTAGACAGTAAGGCGCGAACGCCTGAATCTCCTCCTATAACTTCCCCCTCTACAAGGGAATAGATGATGTGGAAATTACTACGTCATCAGGTCTTGGAGGACAAGTTTTTCTTCAGGGACCGTCTGGTTTTTGTGGAGGTGTTTTGGACTTTACAATTTCTCAGAAAGCTTCTGCTGGTCATGGGAATGGATGGATAACTGTTGCTATAGTACGGTACGATGGTAGTACCGTTGAGGCAGTTTCTGGATTTTGAACGTCAATAACTGCGTCGTGTTGTACCAAAAAATTCGTACCTAAAATAACGTCTGTTGTCAATAAGGGAACAATCCAATAATTTGAGTGGAACGTATGACCTGCAATAGAAAATGATAAGTGTGTCTGTAATTTTACATCTACTCCTTTACCAGATACTGCTCCTTTTACTTTAGTTTTGACTAATGGTAACGTAGGATAGGTGTTCTCTTTGTTACATTCATTGAAAGTTTCTTCATTTATAACTGACAAAGGTGAGCCAGAATCGATTACTGCTGAAAATGTGGATGATCCAATCTTTACTTCAATAACAGGGTGGGAAATGGTTTTTTGAATAACTGGTTTTTCATGCAAAAGTGTGTCTCGGATGTTGTCAAAAGTAATAACATTTTCGTGAACAACATTCTGCGTGTAGTGCTTACGTTGTTGGAAGATGCAACATGTATTGTATCTAGCCAAATTCTTTCTGACGTGCTGTTATCTGCAGGAAGATGCTGTGGCATTTCGAATATTTGTACTGTTCTGTTATTTCTTCCTGACGTATTAGCTTCTGGATGATATCGACTGTCTGGTTCATTCACGATAATCTGTTGTTGTGGATGATTTTGCTGCTGATAAGACCGACTGTTAAGCTGAAAACTGTGCTCATTACTTTTACGTCTGTCATAATAATCATTGCTATACGGCGCGTTGCAATACGAGTTGAATTGATATGTTTACTGTACGCACTGATTTCCTTGTAGCTGTGCGTTACTATTTGGTGAAGCCGACGCTATACGTGTAGGCGGCGAAACATTAAAGTTTGGTTGACCTTCCACATTATATTGTTGGTTAGGTATGCTAACCGGCTGGTTTTGTTGTTGTGGGGTAAAACCTCTACTGTTTCCAAAATGTGTTTGCTGTTTCTGATAATTTTGAGGATACTGGTGATTAAAATTTTGTCTGTTATTAAAATTATGCTGGTATATCTTGCCATTTCTGGAGTGTCTAATGAAAACTGTAACTTTCAGGTAAAACATGTCATATCTGGTTTTCTTTACTCATTCTTAATCCTAGGTAAATCGATAGTTGAAGAATTGTTTTGATAGATACAAAGGATAGTAAAAGAGTAGGCAGCAGTGCTGAAAACTAAAGATGAAATAGCACTACTACGGTTCGGGGCCCTGTGCACGCTACGGCACATATTCATCGAAGTGTAATGAATCCTCTGAGGTCACTTACGCGCTGCCAATAAAACTTAGTTTCTGCATTACAGGCAATGCCGGTGAAAACTGAAAAGCAAATTGTTGTATCCAGTCCAAAGCGCGAATCTGATTTCTATCATTCTTATATTTACTAACAGACAGAAAGTGCTTGTAATCAAACTTATCGTCTCTGAATGTCTGAGCACATTCATGATTGCATGAGAATTTATTTGTCTGTGTCTGTTCGGAATCTAAATCACGTACTCTCTGTAGATTACCTAAGTTACACTGGCTGTGTGAGTGTGACAAATGTTCGGAATGTGGCGTATGCTGTGTCGTGTTAGCGGTTGAAACACTTTTCATCTCTGTCACTTCTTGCTGTAAAGATGAAAATTTTCTACGTAATGTATTATTGGACGAACCTATCTCACTGATTGTCTCCTGTAAGTTTTGGAATTCGGGTGTTTGATTGAACGAAATTGGTGACGTATCCTCTGATTTGGTGCCATTGTTATTTTCGATAACATCAATACGACTGGCCAATTCATCGATTTTTTCAGTCAGTGCTTTTACTTGATCGTCATTTTTAGTGTCACAAACATTAATTTGTTTTTGGATTTTACGGGTGGTTTTGTTCAATTTCTTGACGTCTGCTTTAATGGCATCGGGATCCTGTATTAATTCCATTTGGTCAAGTCAGTTGGTCTCTGTCTGAAGGTCTACTGTGTGTGTGTCTGTTTTTGTTTTAAGATCAGAGATTTCATCATGCAATTCGGTGTTCAACTGTTTGATAGTATTGATTTCGTATGATACTGCAGCAATGTTGTTGTCTACGTACGTTTTTGCTTTCGTAAACAATTTACGGTTATCTTCCTGTCTCTGTGTTGTAATTGTTTCCATATTTCCATGACTTGTTTCTTTACTTTGTTCTGTTCCTGTATAAATTTACGGTAACGCGTTTCACTGTTTTGTAGGTGGTGATTAAAACGTTCGTCAATTTGGTTGTTTTGGTGTTCAAATTTCGTGTCTACTTTCGCATCCAGTGTGCGTGAAAGTTCTGCTGATATTAATTTAAACTCGTCGCGCTTTCAGAACATTGTTTAGCGACTACACTAATTTCATCTCTAAGTAATTTCGTTGTGGCTGAATGTTTATTGCTTAATTATTGTGCAACAGATCTAATTTCTTCACTACTGTTCCTAGCACAAGCCTTAATTTCCTCACGTAATTGTTCTTTAGTATCATGACATTGCACGGCAACGGCTGTAATCTGTTCACTAAGCTGTTTGTTCTGTTCATTAAGGTTGTCGTGTTTTTCATTCAACTGTTTAAGATTTTCATTAAGTTGTTTGAAGTTGTTGTCTTGTTTTTCATTCGACTGTTTGAGGTTTTCATTAAGTTGTTATTTGAGATTTTCGTTATTTTCGTTAAGTTGTTGTTTGAGATTTTCATTAAGTTGTAGCAATAATGCCATAACTCGATCCATGCCAAAATTAGCTGCTGTATTCTCTGTGCTGTGTGATGGTGTATCTGCATGTGTCACGTTTTGTGTAACCATTTGGTCGTTGTCTGATTCACAAAAAGGTTTGCCAGTTGGATGTGCAATGCTGGTCACTACATCGGAATCAGATAAATCTGACATATTTTGAGTACATTGTTCACCTTCGTTAGAAACAATTATCTGTTCGCTACGTAAATTTTGCAAATCAGGCATGTCAAACTGGACAGCGCTCATTGTAACGGAACGTGCCGCATCATCAATTGTTACATTTACAGTGGACATAATTGAATTTGTTTACTACTGCTCGGCACGCACTGATTATCTGTAATTAGAGCATTGTCACTATTACACTAAGTGTCGCTAGTATTATCGGTCAAATTGTTCGAGTCGGCTTTTTCACTCATTGGATATCGCGATTTACTGTCGGCAGTTTTCGCGGCATTTTCACAAATCAAAGTTAAGCACAAAATCAAACAAAGACAAAGCAAAAATGAAAAAAAGTACAATTACAACAAAGAGCAATAAATTGCCGATTATCTGTGAAAGAAAGAGTGACAAGTTAGTAAATGCGTAGCACCAGATGCAAACTCCACTGAACATTAAGTAAATAAGAGCAGATATATAACTGACTACTTCTCAGAAATTCACAAAAAAACCATCCTGGCCGGTTGTCGACAAGTGTAACGTCGCCCCAAGTGTAACCTGCCAAGAGAAAAATTCCGAAACCTCCCAACAGTAAAAAATATAACTATGACATTAACATTTAGCGTAACATCCCAATAAATAAATTGCGTAACCTATCAATAATAAAATGTAACTAAACTCTCAATAAATAATTCTGGCTTACTTATAACCTTACAATAATTAACTGTGAATTTAAACTGGTAAATTTTGGACATCAGCATTGCTGCGGCATGGCCCTGAAAGATCATTGTGAATAAATGGAAAATTCTTACCACAATAAGGTCGCCAGATAACGCATATATATCTGCTCCTATAAGAAATTATTCTGGCACAGCCGAGTGCAATGCTGGCCGATACATTTGTCATGTATAAAAAGAAACAACTGATTTTTCTTTGCAATAATCGGGGTGACCAAGGATTGGAGAAATTAGTAAATTCTTTAAATTGAAATGAATGATTGTCAAAAGTTACTTTTTATGAGAAACATTATTATCAAGAGATTTCTTAAAAACATTTACATGGGACTTGATATAACAATACTACATATGTGCGAGGCTGCTTTTACCTTATACTACAACGCTCAGGCTCCGCCATCGCTCCACACGACCGGCCCAGCCAACTCGATATACACAACTGCTCGCTAGCAACTACTTACTCCTACTGACAAACAGTTCCTACTGCTGACAACACAGCTCTTTGATCGGAGATTCTCTTATAGCTTACATATCGCAGGCAACGCGTGAGCAATCCATCGAAATTACATCTGCTCGAGTGCGCTAGCAACAAATTCCTTAATCATGGACCTCTTACAATGTGTATGAAAAGGAAAGAGTCCTGGCCGCCCTCGTGTTCCTGAAGGAAATGTTGCACGAAGTCAAAGTGCTTTCCAATGTAACCCTTCCAAATCAATTGGGGAGTTACAACTGCCTACAACAACAGTTTGGCATGTTTTGAGACGTCAGTTGGTTATGAAGCTGTAGATGTTACAGCAGTTACAGGCTCTGTGTCCTGATGACAAACACAAACTTGTGGCATTTTGCAGCGAGATTCTCGATGCTGTTGGCAATGATAACACTTTCGTTCAACGCGTCGTGTTGAGTGATGAAGCGACTTTCCATGTTAGTGATCAGGTAAACAAACACAATGTTCGAATTTGGGGCCTACGGAACCCGCACGCAGCCACTTAACATGTCCGACATTCGCCCAAAGTCAACGTGTTTTGTGCGATATGCCGATCACCAGTTTACGGCCAATTCTTCTCTGAAGGAAACACCGTTAATGGTCAGCAGTATCGCGCTACGTTAAAAAACTTGTTGTTTCTGAGACTGCACGAAGACAACTTCATTTTTCCACAACACGGGCACCCCCTCGCTGGACTCGCCAAGTGTGTGAATATCTGAATGAAACTCTACCGAACCGTTGGACTGGACGTCAAGGAGCTGGCGACTTGGCATGCCTCAGCTGAGCTCCACGGTCACCGCATTTGACACCCTCTGACTTCTTCCTGTGGGGTTGGGTTAAAGACAACGTTTATGAAGCACCACTCCAACAGAAACTGGAAGAGTTGAAGAACCGGATCCGTACTGCCGTAGCATCAGTTACGAAGGAAATGCTTGCCCGGTATGGGAGCAATTTGAGTATCGATGTGATACTGATCGTGTCGCTGATGGAGGACATATTGAACTTCTTTAATGTAAATTTGAGAGTTTTGTAAATATGTGTGTAAAGTTTCATATTTGTATTTCTTAAGGTTTAATAAATATATGCACTCGAAGTAAGTGTATTCTTTTTGAAACACCCTGTAATGGCGAAATGAGAACGGCTTGGTAAAATTAGTTTTATTCGGTTCCGTAATGTGAAACTTGCGAACATAATATCACACGCTGATGAGGGAAACAGTCCTTCTAAAATTAAAGAAAGAAAGGAGATCATTACAGGACGAACAGGGCCGCCTCGTAGAAGGTAGTCACCTGTCGTCACACACCCATGCTATGCTCGCTACGTCGCGCTTCTGCAGGCTGAGACTGCCTTCCAGAGCCATCGCTTACTTCACGTAGTGCTGTATTTCAAAACACGCCGCTTCACTGCAGGCGAAGCCCGTCCTATCACTGGCGACCCAGCGTCCCCGATCCGTGACCCGGAAAATCAGCGTCTCTATTTTTTCCTCAGAGGAAGTCACTCACCAATGAAGTTCGCGAATTGCTTTGACTCAGACTCTGCATCTGCGAGTGAAAGATTTTCCTTCTTCTACGAAAAGCAAAGAATCTCTCAACAGGGAGACAAACTTTAAAAAAATCACTTCTCCAGCACCTGTATTACAAGGCTAGCAATTCTCGCCGCCTTCAGTTTATTAAGCTTATTCATTTTGTAGTAATTAAATTTATATTACACAAATCTGGTATTTTATACCGATTTTGAATATTTCGCCTGAAATTGTCTCCATGTTACAAAATACACACTTTTGTCCTGCAGACTTATGATAGGCTTAATTTCTACAAATATAATTTCATAGAAACAAATTATAAGCTACAAGTTTAGCGTGATGAAAACAGCTCATTACACCAATATAAGTGACAACCGGATCTATTTTTTTAATAATCATTACACTAAATCATCTTGTTACTTTCATTCCACCTGAACCAAAATCACAGGGGCTCTACAGGAGAAAGCAAACAAACGACTGCCTCGAGCACCAGCCACGTCGTACAGTTCGGCATATCCTTTGGTGGAATCCCCATATGGCAGTCAGTTAGTTTCACTTTTCAAGGACAGAATAGCAGGAGATGCGTGGGACGAACAGCCCTGTACTTCTGCTCATGGATTTGAAATCAGGATTCAAGATACCAGTTTGCCTGGTTCCATGTACTTTCGCAGATATTTTCTAACTCACTGAAAGCGCAACTGAGGCAGATTTGATCACACTGGCAAAAGTATAATAACAATTTGTGCGTTCCAAGATGTATTGAAAAGATATGTGACAGGTGTAAACGAATGTGGGAGAGCGTGTTTCACGGCCAATGTGCGGACGAATCAGCAACCAGACATTCTAGGCCTTATGCTGCCGTAAATCTAGAAGCAAAGGTTGCAAGAATCTATTGGTAATATCTGGACATAGTGATGGGACAGATATCAGATTCCGTACTTGCGTTCTGTTACTTGTGCAACTTTTAAATGCACATAATTTTGATCAATGTAAACAGTATTAACTGAAGCTTGGACACAATCACTTTAAGGTTGATTTGGACGATTTTTCTGCACTTGCTTCTTTTTATCCTTTTTATCGTTCGCTGCACAGCCGGTGGTTGCGCATACTTCCGGAGAAATGGCGGTGATTTCTTGGATTTTATCGTCAAATGGACTTCAGACAACTTTGCTCAGACGTCTTGTGCAGTGTCTCTCGCATCCCGATATATCGCGCCTCGTCGCACTTTCCAGTTCTGAGCACAAAACGAACACGTACTGATGGCTAAAACAACAGACACACGCTCCAAGTGAGAAGTGTGTGCTGTAATTTGATTTCATTATGCTGACGGATTCAGCCTGATATCATGCGGCCCATGAGAAACAGCCGTGACGTGTGATATCAAGGAGTGGCAGTCATGCGAGATATTTGAAGCAGGATGTTCATGATGCAGGTAGTCAGGGAAAGAAGCAAATGTCAGCTGATGTTCTTGTTCACTGATTGGATAAGGCGATTCGAGAAAATTGACCGTAAGGGACAGTTCAGAACAAGCGAGGAGGAACGCTGTCTTTAGGCAATGTTCCTTTTCATGAGAATGCTCATCAGCACGCTACAGCTGCTATGAAGACGCTCGTGCAGAGTTTCAAATAGGAAGTCTTTGGTCTCCCACCATAACAGCCTCGATTTTGCTTTTCCACTGACGGCAGTGTGGGGCTGTGTCGGATGCCTCCCTGAAGTCAAGGAAAACGTCAGCAACCTGGCCACCGGTGTATACACCGTCCTGGGCCTCACGGAAGAACACAGCGAGCTGAGTATTGCAGGATCTCTATATATGGAATCCATGTTGATTTTTATATAGCAGGTTTCTGTGAGCGTAATACATATTCCATAATTCTTGGTTGATGTCAACGATACAGGCGTATCATATTTACCTCGGTCTCATGATCCTTCTTCGAAATGAAAATGTCCTGCGCTTCTTTTCAGTCGCTAGCTACTCTTGGTTGCTCCATGCGACCTACGATAAACAGCTCGTCCTTGTTCAGGTTTCAGCGCTGTTCTTCATCTTCCTGCCATTTCAACTTTCAACAGCACGCCAGTGACAGTATGAACACTCGTTTGCTCCGTGTTATCTTCAAAAGATAACATGAGGCAAGGGAACCTTCAGATAGTCAGTTCTTATCTAACGAAAAAATTCGAATGTGAGGAAGGAGAAGGACATATCCAAACATAAAACAGGAAGACATTTAGAACATCGTCCCCAAACCCTACCAATGACAACGCCGTTTAAAGCAGGATAATGGCGTATGACCTGATAAAACTGGTTTATTCACTTGAATATGATCGATCTAACGTGAAAATTATCAACATAATGTTGCACGCAGTTTAAAACGGCTGGACGAGAAAGTTTCAGGCCCGGATCTAGGGGAGACCGCAGTTCCACTGGGCGCCCAGCCATATTCTTGAAGACAAAAATCATCCACCGCATGTTGTTTATCGATCATTCATATGATTTTGAAACGCATCCGAGTTGTTTCTTGAACAATTTTTAACAAATTCTGAGTTGATTTCTGAACGAATAATAAGTTTTTTCTAATGCATGCATAGTTTACGTGGTGAGTCTGCCAGCGAAATCCCTTCGCGTGTAGAAATAAAAAAAGGGGATGGTGCTATACGAGCTGAGCCGAATAAACCCGAACGGATGAATGCCGATCGCTGTTTCTTTATGTGGTTGACTGGGTGTGCAAATGATCAGCGTTGTTATTATTACCAGCGAAATTCATAAAGTCAGACTACCAGGTTCGAAAGATCACATATTATGTTCTGGGTGTATCCAAGAAAGAGAAATTTTGACAGAAAGTGTTTGCCAAATCGCTACATTACCAGTTGTTACTGCCCGGTTAGTAGACGCATTAAGTTCTGTTCTCGGTGAAGTGCGGGAAACGCGTCGTACGGATACGTAATCATGCCTAACCGGTGAATAAATGCGTGATAACTGAACCTGCGCTGCTCGCAGGGTACTGTAATTAACCAGAGAATAAGTTTTGACAATGGGAGCAATAGTTGTGATGAAAAGATTGTGTGTTAGAACGAGGAAGGAGAAGAAACGGGGACACCACACAAATTATAAGGAAGAATTTGACGATTCCAAAATTGTATGAAAAATTCGGTACTACTACTTGTCGATCTCATGCCTCAGGAAGTGGAGCGTATGAACGAAATGTGAAACTATTTCTTAATATAAGACTTTTTGCTTGTAGTAGGCCATAATAGGCATTTGATATTAGTACTTCATGAGTTATCTTCTGCTGTGTTATTTATTTAAATGAAGTACACAGAAATGACCATTTATGCAAAAAAAGTGTCACTTATCTGGTGTGTGTCACAAATGCTGCAATATTAGAAAGGTACATTTCCTTTTATCCAGTAGACAGTGGCGAAATAGACGTAATCAAATCGAGAAACCACACCGGTCTGGGGTACTATTTGTGTTAACACAGCTTTTTCAGTATCGGACAGGAACATTTTGATTTTTCATGTAGCAAAACGTTTGACGGACTTTGATGAGGGAATTGATTGTTTCGCAGAAATGCAATCACGCCGTGTAAAGCTGTAGCGAGATTAGAGACCAAAAAAAAGTGCTAGGACATTCGGATTGAAGAAATGTGTACTGTCTCGATTGCTTCTTGTTTTTACTGGTTTTAAGTTTCCTATATTTAACTTTGTGTCACACATATGTGAAAGTTGTTAACTAGTAGATTTACCGTCTTGTACAGAGGACCCAAACGAATTGTAAAATGATTTAGATAAGATATCTGTATGGTGCGAAAAGTGGCAATTGATCCTGAGTAAAGAAAAGTGTGAAGTTACTCACATGAGTACTAAAGGAAATCTGCTAAATTCCGGGGTCGATAAGTCACTCAAATCTGAAGATTGTAAATTCAACTAAATACCCAAGAATTGGAATAACAAATAACCTAAATACGGCCGATCATGTAGATAATATTGTAGGTAGAGCAAACCAAAGACTGCGATTCATTGGCAGAACGCTCAGAAGGGGCAACAGGTGCACTGTGAAACGTCCCCTTAGAACAATTATACATGACTGTGTTTAAACTGACACACAATATTTTTAGCGCAACGCAATCTGACTTTCAAAAATCCCTACAAAAAAATGACCCTGACTAACATTAAACTATACCTTTCACAAATGACTTACCTCACAAAAATCTTCGTTACTCGAACTACTGCAATACAGCGAGTGCCACTAGTGCCAGCTAAATAAAAGATTCAAACTACTGAAGGCACTAACTTCTGATAGGCATAGTTAGCAAATGAAAGATTTTGATAGAGAAAAAACAATGTACTTACCTTAATAGTGTTCAAAAGTCATATTATATATATATCAGTTCATGACATCCAGTCTTACAAATTTACTGTCTCTGTCCAGATTATCCGCTCTCACAACTCCGCCATCTCTCTCCCCACATCCACCACTGCTGGTGGCTCACCTCCAACTGCCCAACGCTACGCGCTGTTAACAGCCAACTGCCCAACACTACAATGGCCAACAACAATGCAAACCAGCCACAGACTGCACACAGCACAGCCAGTGATTTTCGTACAGAGCGCTACGTGGCGCTACCAATATAAAAACCTAAACAGCCTACTTACAACTGAAGAGACGGCTTACACTACACTTGTCCGCCATATTCGGGAGTATTGCTTTGCGACGTGGGATACGCATGAGGTGGGACTGACGGACGACACCGAGAAAGCACAAAGAAGGTCAACTCGTTTTGTACTACCGTGAAATAGGGGAGATAGTGTCACAGACATGATACGTGAATGGGAATATTAATCATTAAAACAAAGGCGTTTCCCTTGCTACGGGACCCTCTCCTGAAATTTCAATCACCAGTTTCCTCCCCCGATACAAAACATTCTGTTGACGCCCACCTACAAAGGGAAAAATGGTCATCGCGATAAAATAACATAAATCAGGGCTCGTACGGAGAAATTTAAGTTCTCGTTTTTCTCGCGCGCCGTTCGAGAGTGGAACGGTAGAGAGACAGCTTGAAGGTGGCACCTTCTGCCAGGCAATGTAGTGTGATTAGCAGAGTAATCACGAAGATTTAGATGTAGGCAATAAAGAGTGCAAATTTTGTGAAGAGTTCTTATTCTCCATGTCACAAATAACGCAACCAAGTATTAATTGGGAGATTTTTTTTAAGAGGGTTAGGATGTCAAATCGGTCGACTGTGAGCAGGAGAGGCACCACAGGACTTTTCAACTTCCACTGTCCTGAATATACGCTTGATGGCTACCAATACAAAATACACAAATTTGAACTGCATAGAGCGAAATACAGCGACGTGCGAGAGAAGACTGCTGTGTGAAGAGGCGTGGCACTGCACTTTGGCAGTCTTAATACCGAGTAACATGTCTTACATATCCTCGAACGTATATCTTTCATATTTCGAACTCATCAGAAAGATGCGCGCTGAAAAATGAACACATGTTGAAACCTTCCCGTCTCCTCTATACCTCTTCTGTTAATGATAACCTTCCCTTTTACAATAACCTATGTAACCTTCCCTTAGTATTTCTATCTCTTGCTTAATAATAAGAAATGAAATCTTCCCTTTGAAATTTATTCTCTTTCACAATCTTCGCATACAAATTTAATTGCTGCTTACTAAAAGTGATTTTCTGATTATTTCGACGAAACATAGAATGTCTCGTCGTCGTGGCCCTCAGTCATTACCTGCAATAACCCAAAACTGTTCCTTACCTTTTTTACTGTTACTGGATCGCCTTCTGACTGCTACATCGAACTGCGATACGAATATACTTACTCTGGTTTACTATACTTATTAACTGCTGGTGGGCTGTCATAATAAGTGGCTGTATTTATTACCAAAGCTGACGTTATTCTTTGATAGCAAAGCTGACGTTATTCTTTAAATAATTTGACTGAAGTTACGTAATTCATAGTTACACTTTTTCATGACACCAATAAAATTATTGCAAAGTTTTATGTTGATGGTTTTTGGGATGGATTGTAATCAGTAATGCAACATTGCTGGCAAAAATTAATTATATTCTGGAAACGCTCCTAATATTTACTGTTGGTAATGAAATGATTTTACAAACGTTCAAATGGGACATACTTTTTACAATAATCTCAGTAGTCTTGAGTTACGCAAAGAATTAATTCAATAATAATAGTTCCTCTTATTATAATAGTTAGCTGAAGTCTCTGTACATCTGTTTATAATCTCTTGTAAATCATAGTTGGTGGCTGGCAGGCACATTATTCCTCTCAACCTCTCGCTTCAGACCTGCTACCGACTCGCTTCACATCTCACTTACTACTGACTTCCTATGAACGCTAAAGTGCGGACTCTCCTGCCAACAATGCTTTCAGGTGCAGACAATCCCTGCTACCACAACAAAAGGTATCAATGCGCGGACTTTCCCGTTCTTTTCTTAAAATGCATCCATACGCGGTTTCTCCCTCCCTTT